>NC_086330.1:328970364-329270364 GCF_032445375.1 Bacillus rossius redtenbacheri | reverse complement strand
ATAACAATTAAACAGGTTATGAAGTGCTTCAAGACACATTATAGCTAGAGGCAAAGGAAAATAGCATTTATAATGGCTGTTCATAGCATTTTTATTTTGCCACATAGCATATAGCTTTAATTTTAATTCTTCTCCCAGTTTATGCGGATGTTGCAACTTAGAAATGGTGCGACTTGTATTGCTCTGCACACTGCACGTGAATGTACAGTAACAGATTTTGTTCGTCCCATAATAGCAAAAAAAAAATTTATAGTTCTAACTGCATTGCACGTGAACGCGATACAGAAAACTTGACTTTAATAACCATAATTTTATTGTGAATAGCAGCGCAATATTTTAGTTTCACAGATTACAGTTTGTTTTTCGGGTTAGGAAATTAGGAAAACACTAGGTACGTTCAACAAATGAGTGACAAAAGCAGAGCTACATTGCTGCCATTTTTTTTCCCGTTAGCAAATGCTAACGAATTTGACTGAAGTAGATTTTCGTATTTAATTTTTGTAGTTGCATTTTTATATTTTAGTTGTCATATAACAGTAAATAATTTGATTGCTTGTGTTAATATCACACACGCACGCACACGTTGGCAAACATGGCCGTTTCAATGTTTTCACTTTCCCCCCCTGAAAATATTCATGCACGTTAATAAACGCCTCTTTAATCGTTTACATTTGTTTGGGTCGTACGTTACGTTTGCCGTTAACCAAGTCTCCGCGCGAGCCTATTCATATTTAAAATGAGTTTAGTGTTATTTAAAAGATTCATAGAACGTGTTGATAGTTTACATGGCTCGCCATTGTCACCATTTATTAAGTAATCTTCAAACACGATAAGAAGATGCATAAAATAAAGAATGTTCTGAATTGTATGAGGTTAGGCCGTTAATAATAAATGGTTTATTAAAAAATATCAGGTAAACCTAAAATTTACTGGAATTTTTAATATTACTTGAAATTTTAATACTTACTTCTAAAAACGGGATTGTAGCGTTTATTCGTTGGTAAAACAATTTTGTCGCTTATAATCGCGCCTATGTGGTTTTTACAATTTTCCAGTGCCTCTAATTATAGCTAGACTCGGACAATCCTTCCACATCTCAGAAAATTGATTACAATAACAAAGACAACATATTTGAAGCACCTGAAGAAAATAATCAAATCACTTAATAAAACCAAGGCAGGATACATTTATAACCTACTTTTAGCAGTATGATTTTGATTACCACCACATAACTTCAAGCAATATAAAAACAAAAATAAGGTTCCCAAAAGAAAACATTTCTAGTTAATAAGTGTTAAAATGGCATCAGACAAAAAAAGGGGAAGACTAAATATACTTTTAATAAACTAATAGGCCACGCAGTTATTAAAAACATCTCACATTAACCACAGCTGCTGTGGAGATTCATAAGTAAACAGAACTCCAAATTGGTGGTGACACTTAGTAGGCATTGGGTAGTAATTCAACTAAACTATTCTCAACTTACTTAGGCAAACAAATAATTCCTGCTGGCTTTCAAAATTTTTGCCATTTTCTCATGTGTTCCACTTGTAACCATCTAAAATTGATAGTCCTATAATAAATGAGCAGTTACTAACATTCAAAACGCTGTTCAAAACCGGAACAGGGCATTATGTTTTATCAAAATATATTGCACATCTTATACTAAAATCATGTTTGAAAAGTAGAGGTGCAACTTAAATGCAAAAAAGATGCTCTTATGAAGAAAAATTTAATAAAAACATGTATTAATGGAAAACACATTAAAAAATAGGCATAAATTTTTGTATACACACCTACCATGAAAGTGGTAACTATCGAGTGCAATTAACTGCACGATAAGAGTGCGCGTTCCATGCAATCTGCGAACTATCAATATTGACATTTGACTACACGCTTGTGCTCTGTATAGGATTCAACATAACCAAACATCAATGTCAACTAGTTAAGGGCTGGCAACTCTTTTATACACGGTACACAGCGGGGACAAAGACTAAACAGATAAAGCTAATAAAGTCTGGAAATGTCTTAAGAAAAATTTACAAATCAAACAACTTTGTATTTTGATTAACTAAATAAGCAGCATTAACCATAAGAATATTAGAATCTAACTTTAAGACATAGCTTTAAAAGGGAAAACTACCTACACAAAGCATTCCAAATCTAATATTGGGACCAAAATCATAATGCAACGTTTATGCAAGACTACCTCCAAATGTTTAGGCCCTAAAATAACATTATTATAAGATAGACCATGGTAATTTCATTGTCACATATCTGTAAAATCAACTCAATCCACAAATAGCATCTTAGAGTGGTATGACTAATTTCTTTGCCTCTTAAACAAGTGTTATTTGTACAATCCTACCTACAAATGAAACAAATTCAACTCTATAAGTAATATAAAAAGCTTTATGTATTTTTAGGCCATTGTAGAATGGTTGGAAAACTAAGAAAATGAATCTGAAAGCACACCTCAATAGCAAGGAACAGAATTTTTTTTCCTAGATAAAGGTACCAAACGTACCTTTGATATTTTTCAAAAATTTTGCATTTTAAAAAAAGGTAAAAGATTATACACAGGATGCAAATACTTTTTCCTTGTGGGAAAGATGTTGGCACTTTAAAAACACATGACAAGCATCAAGATTAAAGGCAGGAAAATTATAAAGGGTTCCACTGTGTATCCTAATCAAACTAGCTCTAAACCTAAGATTGCATTGGAATTGAAGGAATCTACATATTAAAGAATCTTACAACCGAAAACAAAGTGTAATAACCCTACTTATAAAACTTGTTGGATTACATGCTTTGAGAATTTTAATTTACACATTAGGAAACTAATTTAATTAAATCTTAGTCACTAAGCCAGTAATAAGTGCCTGTAACACTTATTTAGGACATTTACCCTAAACAAGTAATAAAAATTGAAACAAACTCCTCCCCCAAATTTTAAGTCACTTAAATGCATCTTATTCCACATGTAATTAGCACAGCTGTGTAATTCAAAAAACAGGTAGGCAATCAATCCTTGTAACTAGAGCATTAAAGCAGCAGTTCACCCCAGCATTAATAGTATCCAGAAACTATAAAACCATGCAAGCAAAACCAACATAAGCTAATAATTACCATAGTTACTACCGTAGCCTGGGTATGCAGAGTAGTCATAGTTTCCATAGCCTCCATAATTTCCATAGCCACCCCCATAGTAGTCGGTGTAGCCTCCATAACCTGAAACAAAGCAATGCTATACTGTCACATATTGACAAGTTAAAACTAAATCTAATTTAAGGAGTGTTATCACATAACCGTGGCAATTAACAAGAATAATGCCAACTAGCACTGGCTACACTGTTATGAGCAATACACAGCCATTACAGACCAACAAATATAGGTTATAATGTTTGAAAACATCTACGAAAGAAAATATTCACATCAGTCAACTTTGCATTTAAGATAAGTATGCTGTAATGCATGAAAAAATAAAAAATGCATATTATGTACAGAATTGGCTGAAAAATCACTTTGGTTTACACCAAATGGTTTTTATAGAATGTTTTTCAAATAATGGTTTTTATAGAATGTTTTTCAAATAATGTATTTTAATGAAATGTTAATTCTACCCTGATAATAGTTGCTCACTAATTTACAGTAACAAAAAATTAAAAACTAATTAAGATCTAATTTAAATGAACCAATTAAGTTTTAAATTATACCCAACTAAATAAAAAATAATCAGCAAATTAGTAAAAAATTGAGGAATTTTTTTTTAATATTTAAAAAATGTATATAATATACCATGTAAAAAACCTTACCAATTATTACAATTCTTTGGGAAATACCCGTTCTAGTATGATTATTTTTGTGGTTTAGTCGCAGCACGACACCAGACTTGCTGGAATTTAAATCTTTGATGCCACTTCCCTCGTTACAAATGAGTGGCAGAAAGTGGGATGTTGTATGACTCATTTGAACACGTAGAGAACAAAAATTAACTCATATAAAAAACTGGTATTCCTATCCAGCGATGGTTTTTTATGGGAACGTAAGTTTATTTGCAACATCTTACATGGAAAAAATAATGTATATCCTATTAAGAAAATGGCAGGACCAAAGCATTTGACCATTCTGGATGGGAAATTGTATCACAGAGGTTCATCCGAGATGTGTAATGTAATCATTGCATTTTCCCATCGTAAAAATTAAACAGCCTGACAGCAACTTGCAAACAGATTTATGTTGCAGAGTCCTTTATCATGTCATGTTTACTACCTACACAATGTATTTGGACTGTGGATCAAAAACATGCAACGTTCGTGCGAAAATTTTTATGCCATAAAATAAGGGTGCAACGATTATGTGACAAAATACGGTAGTTTTAGAATCTGAATTTATAATTAATTAGATCAATAAATTAGTTTTAAAAGAAAGTACAAAACATTACTATCCATGCTTTTATACATTACTATCATTTTATCTACTGACACTTGTCGAACCAGCATAAGGAAGCAAAGGCAATCACACCAATGACATAAATAAAACAGACCTGGGCTCTATTACAAAAAAGTCAAAGTAATTTTTCTTGTTGCTAAGGAAGAGGAATTTTCAAGAAAAGATTTAATTTTCAGTAAGTTTAAATTATGTTTCTGGATCCATTACTCTAGTGTTTCACGAAGTGTTACGTAACTTCAATGTGTAAAATTTTACCTCCTACCAAAATAAAACACTGAAATATACAGTAAAACCTCTGTACTAGTTGAAAACATCAAGTGACTTCCAAGACTGGGATGCATATAATAAGATAGTTTAATGGCACTATTGTAAATAAAAAAGTATTCAGGATGGAACATTGCATATGGATTGATTAATTGCAAAAGTTCTACAACGTTATGTAAACGTGGCCATGCAACAAAATTATTTAATTGAAATAATTGGAGGCAACAACCTTATTATCAACATAAATCATCTAGTGATGAAAGCCTAAAGCATGTCCTGCAAAATCAAAATATATAAGCCATGGCAATAACTGAAAATGATCATTAGAAATTTTACAAACACTACTTAAGTACAAATGCTGCCGTGGAAGAGGAGGCAATCACATGGTGTTTAACTGACAGGACAGGAGGGGAAGGAAGAGAAAATGCTAGTAGAACCTATGGCTTGAAGAAACAGGAGTGCTTAAAGCACATAGCAGGAGTAAGTTAGATAAACAGCTGGCCAACATGGCAGTTAAAAGTTTAAAAAGTACTTCATCTGCAGTACAAATGCACGCACTAAATTACGCAATCCATGGTGAGCAAGTTTTTCGCAAAATATTTAGCAGGAGGTGAGGCTGGGCCCACAATGTGTATGTAAATTTCCCAGGTCTCAATTACTTTAACCATTTGAAATACTGAGCTCAACTTCACTGCAATATTCCAAACATTTAATACACCCCTTATCACTACGTTATATGGACCAAATTAACATCTGCCAAAATATTTACGAAATTGTCACATGTAACATGTTCAAAATACGCAATTCTCGTCCGGTAGGAGTACCAGTTGTTACTCACCTCCATAACCTTGGTCGTAGCTACCGTATCCTCCGTAGCCACTTTGGCTACCCCAGCCCTGGCTACCATAGCCTACGCAACAAGAACAACTTTTTAATTAATCAACACCTTCTACATACAGATTTACATTGAACTATTAGATTAGGCAAGACAATGACTTAGTTATTGGGTTGAAGAACTTTATAACGACTCTGTACCGTCAATTAAAATTTCAGAACTGTGGAATTGTAATAATTCAAAAGTGCTTTAGTGAAAGTATTCAAATAACAGAAAGAAAACTTACTGGAGAGCTATATTTTTTTTATAAATATTGCCACTAATAAAAAAAGATCAAGACTTTAGTCTGGTGATACATCGGGATCCCACCTATCGCTCTCTAAACCTAGACTAGATCTTTAATATCTTGAACTACTTAGATAGCAAATGGAAACAATGGAGAAGTTTTGAAGCAACCAAAAAATTTTCTTCTTTATTTTATAAAAAATATTTAGTTGCAAAAGTAATGATTGTATTAAAAACAAATGGGTAGCAATGTTAATTTCTTCGATTTGCTGAACATAGGACATGGAAAGTGTGGAGTTTGAAAGGAGGGAAAGGTGAGGGTGGGTTTAGGTTACCATAAGTTGTAATGCAGCTTTAATATTTTTTCCCAATAGTGGTACTGGTACAAGACGTAGCTTTTGGCACTAGTTAGTGAATTGGAGTAGATATGAGTTAACACTAAAAAATGTGTTAGAATTTTTAAATGTACAAGATGTTAAATAAGAGAATTTGGGACAAAATGTTCTATCAGCACTCTTCAAATGATTAAAATTTTTAAACATTCATATTCTGTCACTTAATTCACATACATCCTTAGATGAAGAGAAAATTGTGGCAAGAAACAATAATGCATTAATAGCAAGAACTAAACCCTCTAATCCTAAGAAAACTCAGTTCAAACCCACCCCATTTATCTATTTTAAGTTTTACCCTACGAAGAATCTACTTTTCATTGAATTTACCTCCCTAAACCTGCATTTTATCAAGCCCATTGAAATAAAAGTTTCCACTAAATACAATTTTTGATTATACATGCCTACCAGGTCGATTACTAATTTATTATAACTGTATGTCATACTGTAATAAGTCTAAGCTGACTTCGCAAAATGGTTGCACACAATTCATGGTAGCCAGAATTATCCAGCTGCCAGTGTTAAAAATTAAATAATTTCAGGTATACAACAAAAATTATATGTAAATGATAAAGGAATTTACTGCAAGCACAAACCTATTCTGATTAGACTTAAAAAATGCTAATCAGCATTGTCAACCATAAAATTAAGGTGGGCATAATTATATTCACTTACTACTTCAAAGTTGACATTTCCATGTTCAATATAATTTCCAGCAGCTATACTAATATTTACAAAAAACCTGAAATAACATGAATTGGCCAAGCTAGCTGTACAAAAAAATTACAGCACCAAAAAAGTTTTCTTTCTGAATCATTCAAAAACATTGCTTGTGATAAATTGAGCTACAGTCCACTTAATACTTTATAAATTAGTTGCCAGGTCACATCTTTAATATATTTGTAACTGCAATGAAAATAAACAAAATTATTAAAAATATATCTTGCATACCAATTCCAGAAATACAGCAAAACCCATTATTTACGTTTTCCTGTTATTTCCACTATATTCTACAGGTCCTGATTAGTTCCCATTTAGTCCAATACAATACTTTCACGTGAATTACGTCTCAAAAAACAGAATCCTGCTATTTACGTCACGTAACAACCATAAACAACTCTCTGTAATCGCCATAGATGATGAAATTGTAAAAGAATTGTTCGAAAATAAACATGTGAAACGCGTCAAAGATTGCGTTAATAACGAAAACCACAACAAACACATTACAAAATGGCAATGAAATTGTGCTGGCTCTATTTGTGCTGTGAGCGCTGTCGAGTTTCTGGACGATATTTTAATGACATACACAACTGTATGTTTAGATTGTGCGTACATTATGGTATTTTAAGGAAATTTAACATCCGGTAACGGTAAATAGAATGAGAACAACCTGTTAGTAAATATTGTGTAAAAATGTTTCCTTTTATTTTGAATTTTTTTTTTAATCAGTGATGTCTGTCGTTTACGGTTACGTAATGGAGAAAAGGCAGCGGCATATGTTTTCAGTGGCGGATATTTAAACATAATTGCAAAAGCAGTAGAGTTTGTGGGAACATGGGTTGATTTGGCCAAAGAACTTTCAATTCCCATCAGCATACTCAATACGATTTTGAAGAATCTTAATAGCATTGCAGAAAATGTGGGCCAAGTGCAAAAAATCGAAAATACTGTAAAGAATCAAAATTTAAAGATATTCCTGTGGAGTGGTTTGTGGGTGCACGTTCTGCGAATCTGCCAATCAGCGGGTCCATTTTGCGAGAAAAAGCTCGTGTGAATGCATCCCGGGTTGGCATTGAAAATTTCACAGCTTCCAATGGATGGCTAGACAGGTTCAAACAATGCCATAATGTTTACAAAGTTGTATGCTGCAAGAGCAAGAGTGTGAACGAAGAGACAGTGGAACACTGGAAGGAAACACAGCTTTAAGGAGAAGATTGCCAGCTATTCTACGAAAAATGTATCTAATGCTGATGAAGCTGGATTGTTTTTTTTTTTTGTTTTCTGCCTGACAAAACCTTCACTTTTAAAGGTGAGAAGTACCACGGAGGAAAGTTAAGTAAGCAACAAATTACTGTACTTTTGTGTACAAATGATGATGGAAGTGAAAAGTTGCCTCTATGTTATTGTCAAGGTTATGAAACCCAGGTTGTTTCAAAAACTTACGCACCCTTCCTTCCAAGTACACAGCAAACAAAAAGTCATGGATGACTAGTGCACTGTTCTAGAGCCAACTTCATGCACTTGATGCCAAAATGGGTATACAAAACAGGAAAATTGTTTTGTTTATTGACCAGTGCCCTGCACACGGGCAACATACAGCTTTGTAATACAGAAGTTGTTTTTCCCCTGCGAACTGCACCAGTGAACTACAGCCACTGGACCTAGGTATTATACAGTCATTCAAGTTCCTGGTCACAAGAGCAGTGACCATGCTCAACAGTGGTAAGGATCCCTTGACAATGAAGATTGATTTATTGACAGCCTTACACTTCACAGTCAGAGCATGTAAAGAGGTCAGTTACAACGATCCAAAATTGTTTTGCGAAGGCAGGTTTTTTTCCAGAGGCAGGTTGTAGTGCCAGTGAAGATGGTGTCACCATCATAGAGGATGTGCCTGAGTATTGCCAACTGTCTCAAAAGGAGTCTAGGACTATGTGGCAATTGACCAGCAGATAGTTACCTCACAAGTCCAGTATGTGGAGGACATTATCAAAAGTCACATCAACTCGCAAGATGATGATGAAGAGGGGCAAGAAGAACCAGTTCCTTTAAGAGAGGTGCTCACAGCTCTTCAAACATTGCGCAGTTATATATCAATTCTGAAGGCAGTGCTAGTTCATTTGATAACTTATAATTTGTAGGCAAATTATCTCCTTGAACAGCCAAAAAGCAAGCAGAAGAAAATTTCAATTTTTTTTGTTAGGAAGCAAACAGAAAAACTTTTTGGCTTTCATTATTTTTTTAATTTTTATCAAATGTGGTAAATTAATTTTCCCTTTATTTACATTTTCCCACTTCTTTACTTTGTCTCCACGAAAAATGCAAATAAGGGGTTTTGCTGTATTACTTTCACTAAAATTTAGCTAGTTGCCCAGTATGTGCTAAATAGCAGTATTATATAAATCTTAAATGTGACAATTTAATGATCTCTCAAAGGGATTGTATTTGTATGTAACAAGAGAAAATATATATAAGTGAATATCATGAGCGTACAGCAGAGAAACAAAATTATCATAATCAAAGAATTTGCACCTTCAATATGTATAAAGGCATGACCCGACTCACAGGCATACCCATCACTGATCACATGTAAGCATTCAATTTAACACACCAAACAAACTGGACAATACTACAAAATAACACAACTCCTATACAGTAATAAGATCCATTCTAGATTTATTTAAAAATCATACAAGTTGTAAATATCCCCATAAGATAAATGTTAAATAATCCATACTTATATAAAGTACCCTATAAATTATTTACAGTCAAACCTCTATCGAACTCGCATGTATCGATTGTCCGTGTTATCGTATACTTTCTACGGTCTCGGCAATATTGCCATACAACTAAGGTTAAAAAAGTCCGCTTGTACCGATGTTGGAATTATCGTTTTGTCCGCATTGATCGTACAAAATATGTGGTCCCGTCACTATAAATTATAATAGATGATTGTTTAACCATAAAGATTTTGCAGAAATAACAATTTCTTAGAAAGAAACAGTCATAAAAACAGTAACGATAGTATACAGTAGTAAAAATCACCGTAAATCTGCAGCCAAGTAATGGAGCACGTAAATATGAAGAAAAGACAAATGAACAACAACCTGCGAAGAATTATGGATGATGTACCATAACTACAGTACAAACCCAATTGTTATCCTAAGATAATTACCATAAAAATAACTAAAGATTCTTTGTCGATACCATAATTACTGCAGAAGCACGATAGCTACCACATTTGCACTACAGTTACCGTAACAACCGAGATGTATATTTACAGTGACGGTAATGTATTTATTTATGACATTAAAATTAAAGAACATTATTGAAAAAAAGGATGTTAAATTTTTATATGTACGTTTGGCACATGTTGCGACGAAATAATGCGATCTGAAAGAATGCAGTACTACTACGAAAAGTGAAAAGGATACTCGTGGATTTTTAGGTTATGGCAGTCTCTCGTTTTTCAGTAATATCGGCCGAAAATTAACAAGCGTATCGGAAGTCGGCAGAAATGCCGATTCAACTAAATATTGGCAAAATCGGCTTCTTCAGTACAGCTCTACATTTGATGACATGAGTAAACATATTTCAGACTTCAGGATATCGAAAAAGACTAATTGCCATGTAGATTTATTGTGTGTATGTTTTTTTTTGGAAGTGTAAATTGAATTAAGTAAAAAATACTTTCATTTGTATTTATTTTTCAACTGATTTAACTTTTAAGACGAGTAACTGATATATTTCTGACACTAATTTTGAGGTTGGAATATTATTTTTTTAAAAATTCTTAGAGTGAAGTCCACATCTATTGAATGTCCGCATCTACTGAATTTTTTTGTTGGTCCCCTGAAAAACGATAGAGGTTTGACTGTACCCGTTAATTACAAGAAATACTGAACAAATCCAGGTTTCTCCATGTTCGTAATTAATAGTCATATACTGCATCTTAACTAGACATCTAAGTTGGTAATAATTATTAAAAATCAACAATGGGAAGTACCAACTAGAAATCTGATCCTAACAGCACAGCCCAGTATTTGAAAGTAATGTCATCAGACTCACCTCCTCCACGACTTCCTCGAGCTCCCCTTCCACGGCCACGCACAGCACCTCGCCCACCTCTGCCCCCACGCATGCCACCCATGCCATCAGGCTTGGGGGTAGCTTTCTTCACGTCAACCTGCACATATAAACTGTTAACATGTCTTCTACGACTCCACAGCCACTAGACAACTCAGCATGCTGATACAATCACATACCTCTTTGCCATTGATGGACTGTTTGGGTGACCTCAGCAGTTCCTGAACCACTTGTTCAGACTCAAAGGTTATGAAACAAAACCCTTTCCTCTGGTTCTTCACTTTATCAAAAGGCATCTCAACCTCCACAATCTGGAAAAAAATTTCTAGTATTAAAACAGTAAAAAAAAAAATTATTTATTAAGTATGATTAACTAAATGATTTAACTTACTGTTCCATACTGTGCAAAGAAATTTTTTATGTCGTCATCTGACAGTTCAGGCGAAAGTCCACCGACAAAGATTTTCCCATGCCTCGCCTTTGCCTTCTTTGGGTCAACTTTTTTGTCTTGAATTACATGGTCTCCAGCAGTAAGAACCTAAAATTGAACAGTTCACTGGTTAAAACCAAACTGGAATGAATGCCAGGGTATAATAATTTTAGCACCAATAATCAAAATTAACTAAGTAGTGTAAATTCTCTACAAATGTCACAAGGCATTCAAACCAAAATTCATTATCCTTTAAGGTTTTTTAAGTATGAAGCCTACTTGCAACAATCCTCAAATAAATCTACTCCATAAAGATAACTTATACGCTTTGGTTTTAATGGCCAACATTTATCTGCAAAAACTTAGCCCAACCAAGAACATCTTATCATTAGCCAAATTTTTTTAAAAAATAAATGCTACATCCATTTAAATACAAAATGTGAATACCTTTTCAATGGAGTCCGAAGATGAAAACACAATAAATGCAAAACCTCTTGAACGCCCAGAGTTGGGATCTGTCTTTACATTTATGCTCTCTATTTCACCATATTTGCTAAAATGTTCTCTCAGTTCCTCTGCAAAAAAAATATATATATCTGTAAGCCTCAAAACAACCACGCACTTTAATTAAACATCTTCAATAAAACTCAGATAATTATTACATCAACACACTTCAGTAGCAGAACTGACTTAAAATTATCATCATCAAGAAAAAAAAAAAGGAATTAGTTTATTTAGTGTACTTACTGTCAGTTGTAATCCAACTCAGGCCACCCACAAACAACTTCCTGCAAAATGAAAATTTACAATCAGATTAGAATCACATTGCAAAATTTTGTGTATGGCTATCGTGAAGTTACTCAACGAATATTGTAGTACTAGGAAGTACTGTTCCCAATAACTGCTGCAAAATTGAACTGTCACCAAGTTCAAATGGCATCTCTGTAAAAAGTTAGCAAAAAAGCAAAGAGAAAATATCTGCAAGAGCTTAAAAATGGAAAGGCTTGCGTGACAATAGAAACTTTACACATGTAAAACAGACTTGTGATTTATGGTCAAATACTGTGGCCCATCAAACAAAAGCTAATGGCCCTAAATTTGACCAGACAAATGCTTGATGAGTTACTTTGACCATAGAGAGAACCCAGGAATAAATACCATGGGTCAGCTGGGCGGAGTCAGCCGTCTGGCTTCTTGCCTTTACGTGCCACATTCACCTGGAGGAGAGGAAGGCAGGTTAGTTCACAGAACACAACAATCATCACTATTAACTAACGTAGCCTGCAAAGTCTTATGGAACTTGATTCAATCCACTTCAAGTATTGGCCAAAATCCCTCTTCCAACAGATGCCAAATTTTCTTTAGGGCAGCAATCCGTGCCGTGCAGAACTGTATGTACTCAAACTTGAAAGCTACTCAACTTTGTTAGCAAAGAAAAGACTATGTGCTGAGAAAATCTGGAACAAAGAGCTTAAAATCTTATGTAATCAGTAGTATCAAAAATGCTTATGACAACTAAAAATTAACACGGAAGGTGAATGCAACAGCCTGACATTCAAGAAATTTAAGGTTTTTCTCATATTAGTTACCATTATACAATTCTCAAAATTCTTTGGTATCAAATACAAAACGACTTATGAATTGGACCATAAAATGTGTCAAAGAAAAAGCCTGAGTCAGAGAGAGGTTTACAAATTAGAAAAACTTTAAATGCATTTGATACCATTACTGAGAAAAACCTGATAAAACACCTTGATAGCAAAACACATTTCCCACTGAACAGCATTGGCTTTTAAAAGTCACTGCAAATAATTTCACTCAAAATATATTTACATCAAAATCTAAAAAGGTTTTGATTATTCAGTACATGTCAACTTTTTCACAATACCTCCTGCTGATTTGCTATAAACTGAATTTACTTATGAAAAACAAAAAATCTTAGCCTGGAAACACTAACAGTAAGTGATTCTACAAATAATATAAAATCATTACTAGACTGACTAATCCCGAGAACCAAAATTTAAATAACCAATTAAAGGCAATATAACTTGCTGAATAAACACAATTTACATTGTATTTAAGTGACAAAGAATTTAAAAAAAATATGAAAAATAAATAAAATTCTTCATGTGATGGTAAAAACATTAATGACCCAACAAATAAATTTCAGAGCAACCACTTAATCTGTGAAATGACGCTAGTTGCACACTAACTGTGGCGTTTAGTAATAACTAGCTAGCTGAGTTCAGTAAACTCTGCAGGGAGTGAGATCACCTTTTAATACACCTTACTAGTCACATCAAGTTTCAAGGCACTTGCCTGTCTGGAATGTGGCACCACACACAAAGCTCAAAATAAGCTCACTGTTGATATAAAAATGCATGTTACCAGATATTTCAATGGGTCTAAACAGTAGATAATGGTACTAACAAGCATGCAAGTTATCTAGTGACCAGCAACTGTGTAAAAAAAACCTCCCAGGTGAAAAATAAATAGCAAAGTGACGACAGCAACGTAAATGTATGTGACTGCAGTGCAGATACAGATTCAAATATAGTAAATAGACATTTTAAACAACCATGTTTCCATTAGTTTAAAAAACTTATTTTATGGGCTACTCTCTCATAGTTATAACTTAAAATTGCCATATGTACATGGTCGTAGAAAATATTTTTTTTTGCAATTTTGTGTATTCTAACAAAATGATAGAATAAGATAATTTAAGAAACTTATGAGATTAGTAATCTGCAAGATTATTTTGTTTAAAATGTTAGTTTTCCAATGCCTTACATTAATTAAAAATTTATTTTGCTACTTTAGGGTATTCAATTGTAATTATTCCACAGCACACCACTTAAGTTAACTTTTCCAGCATTTCCCAGACTAGATGAAATCGCAGAAATATAAGTTTTTTAAATACATCACAGTGACATGCTATTCGAAGATCAGTTCCTATAGATTAGCCAGAATTGCAGGATACACAACAGTGTGTTGTTTCTTAAATGCAGCCTTGTCTATTATTATGCCCACTTTTCCCTGACATCAATCCTGATAGCCACTAGTGACAACTTCCACAGTATGCATTTGCCTCGACCTGACAGTGTAAATGTCATTCACATGTTACCAACTTGCAAATGGTGCACACGAATTTCAACAAATGGGAAACCACATGGGTTGTGTAAATGCATTATATGTTGAAGGTTAGTTATTTACCTTTCTTTCTATTTCATGGTGTTGATTGATAGAAAACATTATACCATTTCACAACTTTTAGTTGGAGTCATGCCAAGACTAACACAACAAACCACATACAGCATTTCAGCTCAACAAATTTTACAGCATATGGTCACAATACCATGTAAACACTACAAACTATTTTGACTCGGCAAAACTGTACATGCCAAACGTGTTTGTAAAATGCAGTGTAAAATTGGATAGAATGTAGTGTAGATGTGAGAAAAAAGACTGCCCAACCTTTTTTTTTATATACTAATTCTGTAGTCCAACCTAATGACATACAAAATACCAGTAGCCCGAACTTTATTAATACAAAGTTTTTAATGAACTCCAATTCTTAAATTAAAATTTGACTAATGTACAATAACATTGAACTTTAACAATGACAAACAATTTCTATACAGACGAAGGCACGCCACATATGTAAAAGTTTACCCACACGTTAAACAATTTTGATTAATTTTCTCTGGCTTTTTGTAAATAAAATAATAAAATTCAGCATGTCTTTTTTAAACACTATTTACCCAGTCTATGCAGTGAAACAGCAGTCACCATGGGCTTCAAATATTTAAAATTAAACTGTGTACACATTTACAAAGCGTTAAAATAAATTATTTTGGCATTAAATATACTGCACAGCAGATTCAGACCTCTGGACATCGCAATTGTAGACTAGACTGTTTTCCGTGCGACAATGTGACATTCACATGAGGATAAGCACACTGCCCACAGGTAGACCGGCCGTTATACGTATGTTACGATTCAATATTTAAACGCAAATAAATTTAAAAAATTACGATACTCCCTACTGTGCATCCATACTAGGGACGTGCGAAGCTTCGAAATTTTCGAATCCAATGCTAATATTTTTAGGACTTTTATTTCATTCGTTCAAAAAAATATTTGTAAATTTTCAAAGCTTCGAAGGCAAACGAATATTAATTAGTCTTCTTAGGTACCATAGCAAATATGAACGCCATGACTCATTACTAGTGCAGATACTCATTACAAAATCTTTATTTATGCATTTCCATCCACAACACAAAAAAACACCATGTTATGTTTAAAATTTAAGTTTTCTAATGTTTGTTTACTGCAATATTTCAGCCATTTTGCGGCCAGATGCTGCAAACTAGCCGAACTATGCCAGTCAGTTGCACAATGCACACACAGTTGTGTATTAACATGATCACAGAAATAATTTTAATAGAAATATGTATCTTAGTTTTTCAGATATACGCCGCACGTTTTTCTTTAAATTCTAGTTCAGAAAGGAAAGTGCAGTGGTTGCCAACCATTACATTTCACAGAATATTGGCTTGGTGGTAGCCAAGGAGCCCGAAATTGTCTTCGCTGTATTAACTGCGCTCATTTATACCCCTCTCTTTTCTATGCCTCGACGTCACGTATTTCTTTACTTGTTCACCACGGTTGAGTTCTATAAGCGTGCACTGTAAAATTTGAATGGTAATAAATGTAATTACATTATACTAAAATTGAGTTGAAAGTGGCACCGTTTTATATTTATTTCTGACGTATATTTGTAAACTAAACCTGCAATGGAATTGAAGGAAACTGCTAAGAGATGTCGCAGTTAAGTGTGGAATTATTTCACAAAATTGAGGGACGGAAAAGTTGCAAGCTGCAATAAATTCAAAAAGGAATACAAAATTCCAAAAGGCAAGTAGTTCTCTTTATTATTTAGTCGCTGTTAAAAGCCAAAAGTGCATAAGATGTTGCTTGAAATATGTTATTTGAAGGTTATATAAACAAAAAATGTGTAGGCTTACTAGGTATGTTTATTTGTGATTAAAAAAAATATTAGGGAGCAGAAAAATGTGTTCCCGACGGTTTCAGTCACTTTCACAGTCCACAAATTAGCATATCTAGCATAGAATATTTTGTTATACATTTTAATTAACTCAAACCATTTAGTGAATTTAGTAGTTAGCACAATGATATGGTGGTAACAGGATGTACAATGGTGGGGATTCAGGCTACAGGATATTTGTCTGGCCCATTTCTGAGGAGCAACAGTAAGAGCCACATAAAAAAGGGAAATATGACAGGAGCCTCAAATATCAGCAATAAATTGTGCAAGTATTAAGTAATTAATAATTCCTAAAAAATAAGTAATGGAACATTCTATAAACATTGCATTCATTTAACCACAAATTCTTTAAGGGGACATTAAAATAATTTAAGGTTTCAATATTACGTTTTAAGTGCCATGTGCGAGAAGTAAAATTAGAAACAAACTTTTTAAGGGTGGTGACAGTACAAAATGAAAATAATTGTGCTGTATGTCATGTGAGAGTATTTAACACATCTTGAAAAATTATTCGAACTTCGATTCGAATTCGTGAATATTTACAGTACTCGCTTCGAACTGAAAGTCCACTTCGCACAGGCCTAATGCAAACTGAACATCAACTTTCTATAATTTTTTTTAGCAGTATGGAGGCATAAAGAACAAACTTGTTATGTGCAGTAGCACATGTACAAAAGAAATTGTCATTGCATGAATCAAAACAATTCCTTTTATACGTCAAGGTTACTTGCTATTGCAAGTCAGTGCTTCGCACCTTCATACTGCTAAAAAAATCCATCAAGAACTGACAGTTGGGTTTGGGTGTACATTAGTGTCAGATTTTTAAGCTGTTTATAGTACATTGTTACAAAATACAAATTAAAAATATACACATTCTAATGTAAGGAAAACCATAGGATCAGCAATTTAACCACATGGCAGCAGCCATTTCACTGCATTACTAAGACCTACAAACAGTAATTTCTCAGTTATTAGTAGGAACTGAAATACCTCTTTCCTGTTATAAAAAAAAGGATTTTCTCAATCTTATTTATTTACAGGAAAGCTGCACGGTGAGAAAATTAACAAATTAGTTTCTTTATATGATTTACTAAGAGAGCAAGTTTAGTTTTGCAAGTTTTCTGTTTGGCTGTCCTACATCACGGCATGACAAAACTAGAAATTCTATTTCTTGTAGGCCACCAGGAAGGTTTTTTGTGTTGGGCCTGTTGTGATATGTAGTGACAAACATTTAGAGAATTTTAGGATGCAAATAAATGCATTTTCAGTTTCTAATAGCATTATACCAAACTGCACCCTCATATGGATTACAAAAAACAGAAATCAACTTCACTCCCTGCAGCATTTGGGAAATTAGTTAATCAATGTAACATATCAAGTGCTCCATACAAGTTAAATCACAGGCAAGTAGCAAGTTGACATGAATGTGTTCTGCATGCTAAATGTGTGTCAACATATTTAAATGCAGATTATCAGAACTGATCTCATATTTATAAGCAACTTTATGATCTAAACACACCCTACCACAAATGTAACCCAACACCAAAATATGTAACTAAATAAAATTTTCATAAAAATTAAAACTGTATGGGTTACACTACCACGCAATAATCAAATATATTGGCACCACCAAGATATCTTTTTAGATATGACTTAACATACAGGTAAAAGCAACATGTTAAATACAAGTATCACCAACAGGAACACTAAATGCTGAAAGCATATTAACAAAACCAACTGTAAAAATTTATCGATTGTATACCAACTGCATTGCTCGTGCGCCCCACGCAGCCACATGAATACAAAAAAGCCTCTGCTTATCAGTAAAGAAACTTACACAAACAAATGCCTGTTGTAAAATCACCATTATGCAGTTCGCTTAAGAAGGCACTTATCTAAAAAAAACAAGTCAAGCAAATTTCATAGTAAAATGTAAAAATTTAAGTTAACAGGGGATATTTAACTTGAAGATTCGGAAAGAGCCGGTTGTAGACCACCTGTGAAAACACGTACGCTATTACATGCAATTTAACACTACCATTAAAATTAAATTTAACGGGCGCTCATCTAAACGTGAATATTTCAAGTCACAAAACTATGTTTAGCTATCAAGGTGTTTCGAGGGAGGTTCGAATTTAGTACACGAAAAAAATTCACATCACACATTAAGATAAAAGTTTATCTCTTTCGTTACCTACAAACGCAGGCCAACTTGGTTGCTGTTATGTATTTAAAGAATACAATACTCTGCATTGACGAATAATTTAAATAAAAATACCGGTTAAATGTGTTGCATCGCACCCTCCAGTGCAAACAAAAATACGTTCGAATACAAAAATTACGCCACAAAGCCAACGTTTCGCCGCCATTTTAACTACAAAGGTTTTCTGGCCAAGACAACAGCAGTAATTTTAACTATACATACATCAACTTAAATCACGTAATAAACATCCCAATATTATTAAAATACAAACATTAAAGAAAATAATCAGTAATTATACTATACCCAATAAAATACAAGCAGATGATTACAGATACAAAAATGCACAAAATTAAACCACTACATGAAAGTGGCACAACTTTACCTCGCTGAAAGAGATTAGCAATTCTTTAACACAATGAAGGTTGAAAAGTTATAAAATTAACCTCAAAAAGCAGTAAATATCCGTAATATACTAACCTATCATCATCTCTTCCCGGGGCTTCCGCGCTGCCACTATCAGCAGGTCCATCTCCGCCACCCGTTTCATTTCCAGTTTCACCATTCATCTGATCATCTTGCTGTTGTTCTTGTTGCTGCTGATCATAATTTTGTTCATCTTGAGCAAATTCACCATTTCCCATATCATATTCCTGATTTTCTGCCATATTTATAGGAGACACAAACGACACGTCTTCACGAACTCAAAGTCGACGTAGAAGAGGAAGAGGAAATCGAGCGGTTTACCTTCCCCTTCTCTTAAAATTGGTTCGTATATTCGCCTGTAGAGGTCTCTGAAAGCTGTAACCGCCAGAGGTACACAAAAGAATCGATAATGCAGTAAGTCGGTTATTGTAGACTTTTTCCGTTTGAACTAAACCTTATGCACATTTACGCGCGTTAATTATTTTACTCTCGTTTTACAATTTTATTGAAAATAATATGCGCGAAACAAATTTTTAACAATTATATAATAAAATTAGACTTTTTAAGAAATTTTTTTCATTTGTTTTTCGTATACTGCACTATTTATCCTCGCTCGCTTATATCGAATAAATAGTTTTTAAGACAAAACAATTTACACAGTGAAAATACAAATTGGTTTTGTAACTAAATTGAACCTAAAATAATAAAAAAAACGCTTATTAAAAATAATTATAGACTGAAATAATTTCTAAAATTCTATTTTTAAGTCGCGGAAATTATTTAGAACCACGGCGCGGGAAATTCAAATTTTAACAGTTTAATGGAAAACATGAAAGTACATAGCCGAATACTGGGGGTATTAGTGTGCGAGATACTTCCTCTCATGTGTTTAAAATATTAGCTTAGTATTTGTATATTATATATCATTAACTTATTCTATTCCCTGCAGGTTCTGAAATTCACACTAATATTTGTTTTGTACAAATGAATCAAATAAATAAACTCAGTTACTTGCAGCTGCAGCCAATTTGCTTTCGACTATAGTTTATGAAGCATGTGTAAACTGTAGGTGGTAAAATATATGTTAATAATTTATAATTCACTACTATGTCAAATGGATTGATTAATTAATGAATCAGCAGCTCTAATAATTAACACATGAGTAACAACTTTCTCCCTGAAAGAATGCAGCATTGAATTGAATAACAATCTTGAATCATTAAATAACAGCAGAACCATGAAAACTACCTTATTTAATTTAAATTAAAACAAAAGGCAATTTAATTTGTTTAGTAGTGTTTACATTTCTTTCCATCAGACATCACTTTAAGAAGGTACATAAATTGAGCTCTTCAGTTATGTTAAAAAATTTTTACTACCCATGCATAGAACAAATACCCTTTAAAAAACCAACATTTCACCTCTGGAACATCCTATACCAGAATGATCAACACCAATAATCTACCCAAATATTAATAAAGTATTTATTGAAAAGTTAGCACTCTAAATACAGGCACCTAAACAAGGGAATACTGAAGGAAAGGGTGTACATAGCAGAAACATAAATAAGATTATTTAATAATATTTTGAGATAATCATTCTAATTTAGAAAATATATTTCTATATTGTTTATGTTAGTATTAAACTTTCATGTTTTAAGCAGTAACGGTTGATCATTAATTAATCAGTAGTTGTTGCTATATCATTTAATGTTTGATTACTATTATTTTGTCTAAGGTTTATATGGTTTTGGGAAAACCTAATATATAAGTTTATCCCTTGATCCTGAAGTCATGATCCTGTATTCATTGATCCTGTGGTGGTACATGATGCTTGCTGTTTTAATTTAGTATGTCGAAAATTCCTGGACACAAGTTTAATATGAGAGAAAAATTTTCCACATTACCTAACATAATTTGCTTGTATTGTGATATTCCAGTTTTTGTTTGTACAGGATCTTTTGACGAAATAAATTAAAACAGCAAGCATCATGCACCACAGGATCAATATATAGAGGATAATGCCGTCAGGTTCAAGGAGTAAACTTGGATACGTGATATGGAGCTTTTACCCATGTTGGCAGGGCTGTCGGGAGGAGAGGAGGAGAGGGGGTGGGACTTCATGGCCCCGGCACCAGGAGGGGCCTGGTTAAGATTCATGATATTTTTCATTTGAGTGTTTACACTTATAGAATATAATCTACTGCTAACTGAATTCATTGGAGACCTTATACATTATGCGATACACTCAAATCACATTTACAGCTAGCCATGGTGATACTTAAGATTTAAAAAGTTGTTTTAAATGTGAAGAGATTGAAAAGTTATGCATTAAGCAAAGGGGAGGGGGCCCGACCAAATGATTTGATTTCCCCCCTGGACCCTTAGGGCGGCTTGCAGTCAGGTAAGTAAAATCTAAGCGAAAACTTTGCAGATTAATAAAATGGAGAAATATTTTACTTTGTCTTAAGTCATGACTGTGCAAGCTGGCCTTAGTATCTCTTGACAGCACTGCGTATTAACAATCACTAGCATCGAGTATACTGCATTAGAAATAACTAGTAACTTAACATTTTTTAATAATAAACAAGGGCATGTTTTACTGTAAATTTAGAACTATACATATATTCAAATAGATGACTTGCAGCACAAACATTGTCCATTGACTTTAATCGGTTTCGAAATGCCAAGATGTGAATGTTTGCCATTATCGTTTGTCTGAAAAGTTGGTACAACATAACAGCTAGATTTTCAAAATTCCAGTTTAGTTTGATGAAATAGCTGGAGATTTTTTGTGATGCTTTAAAATTAACAAAAAGTGGACATACTTTATTTTTGCTCCCTGCCACCAAAATTTTCATCAGCTCATTGTAATCATTACAATAATGCTAACCATAGAAAAGAGAGGGAGGGATGCTAACTGAAGGCACAATTCACTTGAACTCTTTGTGATTCATTACCATTTCTATTGGTCCTTTTTGTTATTTAAAAAAAATAACACTCCAATGTAAATGATGCTTCATTTTTGGTAAAAAAAACAATGTCCCAGCATAGTGTGCGACCCCCTCACAAAATGTGTTTACTACCCCTACTGACCAATAAATTTGTCAATGGCAACAATGAAAATTTACAAACATTGTGGCTTCCTCAAATAATCTGTAATAAGTTAAACTTGTTGCATATAAACTTACAAACTACAAAGTGTTCCACCAATTATCCTTGCACCATAAAATTTACCTATGAAATATTTTAGATGTGTTGGTTTTTCTTCTTTGGTATATATTCGTATGTAATGTAAGCTGTCATTTTGCATAATATGGTGATTCTCTATGACACAAACAGTAAAAAAAACTACCTTTATTTAGATTGTCACTGTTCCTTGATATTAATACAAATTATGTGTGTTTGACTAGAGAATTAATGTCGAAAATGACACAAACGGTACGTATTTTTTTGAAACCATTTTTTCCCTAGGAAAGTCAAAGCTTATTTTTGAAAAACCTGTTCACAGTAATACCAGACATTTCTTTCCAGCTTTCTTGTGGAAAAGACAGTACCTTGTGGAGAACATGCAACAAAATTCGAGCTGCCATTTTTCATGAAAACATTTGTTTATGGGATTACTACAAACCTATAGATATTCAGAAAAATGGACTTATTTCAGGTAAGACAGACCAGTAAGTTCTGGAGTAATAACATTAATTATTGCTGTTGTTTTTCTCGGACAGAACTAAACAAAAAAAAAAAAAACCTTGAGGTTAGTTGTACACAAATAAATGACACTTTCACTAAGAAATTCACATGAGACATCCTGAGCATTCTAAGCTTCAGAATTCTTAATAACTTAAATGTCTTTCATTAATGTTGTGGTGTAAGGTCAATACAGGTCTCTAAATTATACTATTTTCATAAATTACACTTGAGAAGGCAATGAGCATGTGCTTCCTTTAGCATTAGATGATTTACTTAATTTTGGAGAACATTACATTCCATAAGGTCAAATGTGTCTATAAAAAAATTAAAATAAAGATGTGGTGGAAAAATCTGAACTTTCCTCACCATCTTCATTGCCGCCATTAGTCACAAATTTTTGGGTGGATTAAATAAATATCCAAGATAACCTTGAAATTGTAAGGGAGAGCAGCTGTTTGTGATAATGTTTGCCAAAATTATATTGACTGGGTTAGTTATTTTAGTAACTGAAGGACGACCAGATTAATGTTACATTGCAGAAATCAAATCTAGTTCTCATCACACCTTCTAAACTTCATACGTGTTCCTTTTTTTCATTAAAATGTTTTGTGAATGAGCCCCACTGGTGTATGTATAGGTAACAAATAATAATTGTTTTACATATTTGAAATGTTAAATCAAATATCAATTTATTCCCGAGTGTATAAGTAGACTAATTAATGACACAACTTGAGTTTACAAATAAAACTACAGTCAGTGCAAGATATTTGAAAGCCTGATATTTGAATTTATTCTGGAACAAGGTCAACAAAGTCTAGTCGGTTAAACTTTCAAACTTTATATATAAATATAAATATATACATAAATATAAAATGGTTTAATTTATTTTAGAAAAACAAATATTCATTTTACATGTTCTTTTAAAATTCTCAGAATTTTTATGATTTTAAAAGACAAAATAAAATAAAATAATTATTTTTGAAAAACATTTAAACATACCACACAGTAGCCACTGGCATTGCCTTTAAACCTAAAAATTTTCAGTTGATTATTTCATTTGGTTCTCCTTATCCATACTGCACAAAAATGTAAATATTCAACTTTGCCAGCTAATTATGCACACAGACACACACCCACAGGCACACAGGCATATACATTTTCATTTTGTTCAAGTTTAGCCACTCAAAAAGTCTACAAGTTTAACTGTGTTAAACGTAAATATAAAATAATGACCTGGAACGTGACAGATCCTTTAAACGGCTATGAAACTTCAAGCACAATAAAAATTAATACTTGTGAATTACCAGCTTGCCCTAATTCGGGGTGGTTTTATACATTGGCTGCTGGGCAGCATTGTTTTCCTACACTATATGTTCACCAGTTACAACACCTTCAGGATGAGTGTAAAGCACACACAAGGTACATAACCACTGGCCAAGACTGTATGTGATAAAATTATCCCATCTTTTCCCTGACAAAAATGTCATTTTTCCCTACCTTTTTTGAAATTTTCTGATATAAATCAAGTAAATACAGTCTCCATTTGGTTTGTACCTCTTACCAGCAATAAAAATTAAGGAATTTTTAAGGAACCCTTTAAGGATTTAAATGTCTTCAGATGTACAAGAATATCAATAGATTTCTTGTTCACTCATACTTCACCTTAAGTCATTAAATATTATTACAATTGGAAAATTAAATTTAATGGAAATTCTCTGCTTCAACATTGACAAAAAAAAACCAGCCTTGAGTATGTTAAGAACATAAGAACTAACAAAGTGCTAGTGCGAAACATTGCTTTGCTGACAGTCCAAAACGAAATAATAAAAACTACACATACCACAATGTGATTTTTTTTTATGTGATTTGTATAACATGTTAAGGCATTTTATAGAATCCATGGTGAAATTTAAGGACATTTAAGGGCCTTAAGCAATAAAAATAAAATTAAGGACTTTTTAAGGAAATTGAGGCATACAAATCATGCTCCACCATTCCCACAGCTTGCCTAGTTCTCGCTCAATTTTATTTCAGTCAGAAATTTTATTACGCCATTTTATAATACATACAACTATGCACTAAACACCATGTTAAAATAAATGGTTTCAGAGTACAGGTGATAGCAGACTAGAGCATGACATTTACCCCTCAAAGTATTAGTAATTTCCAGGATTTTTCCAGGATTTCAAGTAAAATCCCTGACTTTCCCAGACCAATTCCATTTCCCCATAATTTCTTTTATTTTCTGGAATGTGGAAACCCTGGGTTGGTTGTGACAAATGAACGGCCAGCACGAAGGGAGATTCTCAAGCATGAAAACACACTGCTCCCAACTGCAACCCTAGCATAAGAAGAAGCGTTACTGTATGTACTCATGTAGCTGTGTATTGAAAATGAGAACATTTTATTTGAACACACATTTCAGATGCTAGACCTGCACTAAGCGAAAAAATGTTAAAAATGTTTCAGGCTGGTTACAAGAATTTTTTTCACATACATAAGCATTTCAATTATATATACATTATGACAGCAGCAGAAAGGATATACTCTCTTATTTCCTTCAAAATCGAAAGTTTTTTCCAAAGCAGTTAACAGAAACAGTTTTTTATATCAAACATTAGTCTTAAAAAACTTTTGTCTAGCTCCAGTATAAGTATCTGAGGCAGAGAAATAGCCCAGAATGAATATTATGAAAATGTAATATATTAAGCTTTTCACATAATTGTCTCATATAAATAAAATAATAAAACCACGTATTATTATGTCATACTTTAATGTGCCAGATCCTTTTTTTCTCAATTATGAATATCTAATTTCATTCATAAAAGAGTGCCCCAAATTTGAATCTTGTTGGTCTCACAATTCCATAAAAAAATAATGTATAGGAACAAAGTCCTAGGGAATTAAGTTTTGAAAGAAACATTCAGTCCATTAAAAATAGACATACCTATACAATTTATCATATAAAAATTTATTTTTGTGTCACATTCCCTGAAGTGCTAAACAAACATCCTATGTGCATTGTAGCTCATGGCAGATACATACCAACATTTCTTTGATAGCTTATGTAGGAAATAATGTAATCCTTGTCAATACACCAGTCTTTGAATTTCCCTTCCTGAATAATTTCTCTTTAAATCTTTTTCCTCAAAAATCAAATCTTTCAACTACTAAAGATTTGATATTATTTGAGGATTTGATTAGACCATTCCTAATTTCATAACTTACATCTTCACCGTTTTTTATAATGGTTTTGCAGAGTCGAAGTTTGTCTCAGTGCTGAACGGCCCTTTGAAACAGTGCATTGGTCTGTCCGATCACGAAATCGCAGAACTTGCAGACTTCTTCAGAGTTCCTGATGGCAGGATATACTACAAACAATTCTGTGAAGTTCTGCAATGCAGCGGTGAGAAAGATATTGATTGTTAAAACAAACATTTAGTTGTAAAATTGCATAAGGCTCTAAGATTACATTGAATCATTTGTATCATCTTTCCGTTGATAAAACCTTGGTGAAAAATTTTCAAAATAAAAATTTTCAAAATATGAAAATTGCCACTTGAATCATTACATATCAAAGACTTAAGGCACAACTCACTAATAACACAGTCATGATGAAGGCATTGTCACCCATGACCTCAAAAATGACATTCAATAATGGATTAGTTATCACCAACAGGCAAAGGAATATTCAGCCACACCAATTAAATTTATTGATGTTATTTTGAAAATTTAACTTCATTGCAACAGCATTAATAATGTTATAAACTTTATTTAAATTCTATATAGATAGGTATATATACATTTTGTTTTATGAAAAGTTGTTGCAGCATTTGAGGAATTAGCATGACATTAAAAGAGTTCAATGTTTTTAACTCAATAATGAGCTGAGAAAGTTTAAATATTGTGAGCAAGAGAGGAATATCCACATTTAGTCTCACATACTTTTCAGCTATTTTCCTGTGGCCTGGAAACCTAACAGGGTGGCTAGCAAACCTGTGATAACAAATTTCCAGACTTTTCCAGGTTTTGAAAAAAAATTTCCCTGACCAATGATATTAGTCTCCAATAACTATAAAAAATTAAAATTCAAAATCGTGACTGGTAGCATACCACTCGTCACTGTTGCCACATGCAATCAACAATAATTTTATCACCATACTGTCGACAGCACTGAAATTAGATGAGGTAGACGTGTTCATATACTTAGGAGCAAAACAATAAGAAAAAAATTTTTGTAACACTTAGATACAGGCTGGAAAAGGTAGGGGGGGGGGGGGGGAGGAACAAAGAATGTTGATGTGGAACCTATACTTATCAAAATAAGGCTCTGCTACAACATTAATCAGTAATCTCAACATTAAAAAAAATTCCCTGTTTCTGAAAATCCCCTGACATTTCCAGGTTTTCCCGTTTTTCCTTTTGCTAGCCATCCTGCCTTAGATGCTCTGTGGACGCGAGTCCGTTTGTGTATTTGAACCAAGCCAGTTACTGCCTAGATGACAGGTAGGGATAAAACTGTAAGGAAAATTGAATAAGCCTTAATGCTGATGAGATAAGTTTCATCTTTAAGCATTTCTCATTAGAGCACGTTTCCATACTGTGTTTATTGTGTTGCGATTCTACTTATCCTGAAGACAAATTCTACTCAGCTGCTTTCCTAGCTTGTAAGGAAATATGATGATTAATATTTTTGTGAAAAGAAAATAAAAATGTTTTATTGACGTGTTTATTTTTAGTGCCAGAGTTTCAGCAAAACCCCCCTCTGGTTTCGGGGCTGGAGTGGGAGGACCCTTTCCACACAAACAGGCTGAGCATGTCGGAGGAGCGGAGGTTACAGCTCATGCTATGCAAGATTGCCACTCTCGTCAACGTGAGAAGGCTCGTGATCAGACCCTACTTTCAAGACTACGAGCTGGTGAGTCCCCCCACTTTGGTATGCCAAGAAAACTCTCAGAAACACTATTTTTGCTGTTTTGAAAAATTTACTGAATAAGTTTAGTTATGCCTGAAATATTATTATTTTTTTTTTTTTTTTTTCCAGATTGCAAAAAATGGAGGCACCGTAACCATTGGCCATTTTGCTCGTGTGCTCAGTTTCCTCGGAATTCTTTTATCGGCTGAAGACTTTCAGCTGCTCCTCAAGAAATTTCTGAAAGACAGCTACACAGTAAACTATGTAGCTTTCGTGGCTGCTCTAGATGATGTCATCAAATATCTAGACAAACATGAAATGTTAGACCTTGGAGGAGTAAGTAACTATTTGTAAATATTAATCATTTCTAATTGGTGTAAATGTTTATTATATCATGTCACCAAGAGCAGCACTGTAGTAATGAGAAAAATATTGGGGAGAAAAAACCAGATAACAATTTACCGTATACAGCAAATACCGCAGGATCATAAAAAAAAAGTGTCAATATAATGAACTTGATTGAAAGCAGTTACGAATATACAATTTTTTTAGTAAAATTTTTTCAGCACAGTGCAGCACACACCCAAGCACACACTGTCATCATCCTTTATTATCGGGCATGTGTCGTTTAACCTAAAGGCGTTTTGCCTAATTTTAGGCAAAATGCCGTTTAGCAAAACACCGTTAGGAAAATCGCCATTAGACAAAATGCAGTTGGCCAAATAGGAGTTAGGCAAAATGCCATTAGGCAAAATTCCGTTAGGGAAAACACCGTTAGGCTAATCGCCATTAGGCTAATCGCCATTAGGCAAAATGCTTTTTCCTCTTTTAGGCAAAACGCCATTAGGCAATTCGGCGTTAGGCATAATCACGGATAGGCAAATCACCGTTAGGCAAACCACTGATAGGCAAAATGCCAAAAGGCAAAATGCCGTTAGGTTAGGTTAGACAAAATGCCATTAGGCAAATCACCATTAGGCAAAACGCCGTTGGCCAAATCGTAGTTAGGCAAAATGCCGTTAGGCAAAACAATGTTTTGTCATCATAGTAACATTTTAGGCAAAACGCCGTTTGGCAAATCGGAGTTAGGCAAATCGCCGTCAGACATAACTCCGTTAGAGAAAATGCTGTTAGGCAAATCGCCTTTAGGCAAATAGCTGTTAGGCAATTCGACGTTAGGCAAAATGCCTTTAAGCGAAATGACTTTAGGCAAATCGCAGTAACAAATTCATGTTTAGGCAAACCGCCTTTACGCAAATAGACTGTTACTCCCCCATGTGTCACTGCTGGACTTAGATTATTGATGCCCCACTCTTTTCTGGTTAAAGCCATCTCTAACTGGTAGCATGGATTTAGAACTCTTAATGTTTAATACCTATAAATCTACTTCAAAAAAGGACATACAATATTAGGTAAGTTAGCATTTGTAACTAGAGTTTTTAAAGTTATTTAATTTATGTAGTTTGTTTGGTAAATAACAAAGCTTTAACACTGATCAAATACAGTGAAAGGTGCCGGATTATGGATTTTACCAGATTTACAATATAGTATTAATAAAAATATGAAAGAAAAATTTATATACAGAATAATGGTATCCAAACAAGTTATAATAAGCTGCTTTAAATAAAATATGATGAGCATTGTCCTTCAAAAATCATTACGGACATGTAGGTACCCATGAAATGTGAAATATAACCTGCAATAAAACAGGAAACATTGCTAAAATCAAACTACCTAGACAGTAATGATTAGAGACAAAATTTTATGGTTTTATTTTTAGACCAATTTTGTTTCTAAGCAAAGAGATTTCGGTGTTATTGTTTTTATTGTTTTATGAACTGTGTTTATTTAAAATGATAGCACAATTTAAAAAAAAAAAAAAAAACACTTACTTGTTCAAAAATACCACTTCACCAAAACAGTGTCATTCTGACTGATACATGATGCACTTACACAATATGATAATTTGTAAAAAGCATTCTAACTATTGGGAACAATAAATATATATCAGCAAGTATATGTACGTTTGAAAAATGTACCAATGGCGGAATATAAAAATTATTTGCAAATAACTGTTGCAGTATCAAAAAAAGCAACAAAATTTTTAATCTATTTGGTACATACATCATGGTACTAACTCCATGTTAATAATTTACATTTATTGAATTAAGTACATATATTAAAAGATTTATTTTTTGTGATCTGAATTGAGCATTGATTAAATTAGCTGATTAAAATAATGATTTTTTTGTTGCATTTCAGTGCTTTATGGTGTATTAACTTGCATTTTGGTGTTGTATGGTTTATTGAAATGCTTTTCGGTGTTACATATTTCGGCTTTATGGCAATTAACCAAATAATCTTGCCTCTAGTAATGATCAATACTGAGAGTAAAGCGATCTCAAGGCCACGGTCAACAGCCGGAACCCACCCAGAAAAATATGATAGTGAGCAGCTCCATACGTGCTAGACTGTGCTGAGCCACACAATGCCGGATTAAACAGTTTTCACTGTGCAATGATGTGAACAAGTGATGGACAAGATTTTATGGTTTTTATTGTTACGTCAATTTAGTTTTTAAAACAGGAGATTTGTGTTCATTGTTTTAATTTTTATACCTTATCTTGAATCATAAAAAACTGAATTTTTCAAGAAATATGAAATAAAAAAATTCTTAATACAGTACATACTTATAAATTTCATTAAAAAATTATAATTTTGAATGACACTTGATGCACTAATACAATACAATCATTAGTAATATGCATGTCTAGAAAAAAAACTACTCACAAAAAAAACAAGTTTTTAGGTGTTTGAAAAACATCATCATTAATGTAAAAACCTATAAAGTGTTACTAATAAAAGATGCAAGCTCAAATAACTTAATATTCAATGTGTCAGTCCATTTAGTTTACACATACTGGTACAAAATACATGATAAATAAATTACACTTGATAAATTTATTTTTTATAAAAAAAAAATTTGCATTAAGTTTTGTCAAATCACTGATTAATTTAATATTTTTGATTACATTTCGGTGCCATATGTTTTGATGTTATGTTTTACTGCCATGCTTTCACCACACAATCTTGTACCCTGGAAATGACGCATCGTGCGCGCGCTGCGAGAAGCAAGTGCACGCGCTGGCTACTGACGGAGATGCGACGGCTTCCCTCAGGACCTGCTGGCACAGTTCCCGGGCAGGGCGATCATCGCCGAGCTCCCCAAGCTGCCGCGGCCGGAGATCGGCACCGTCCCGGTCGCAGAGATCTTCGGGGAGCAGAGCGCCTTCCACCCGGTTTTGCGCCCGCCCGTGAGGGGCGAGGACCTGCGGAGGGTCATGCTGCGAGTGCAGCGGCACGTCCTCGCCAACCGGGTACGGACGGCGGACTTCTTCAAGGTCAGTGGCCCCACCTCTTCCAACCCCACCGAGTCCACACATCCCAACCGGTTCTAGAAACATTAAAGCAGGATTCATAGGTTAAAAACTTAGGTCCATTTGTACAGTAGTATTAAAACTAAAATTAAGCTTCAGGAAAAATTTTATTTATAAAAGAAAAAAAAATTTTTATCGTTTTACTTTCATAGTGTTGGATTTGTAAATAGTGCTTACCCTAGATTTATGTTAACTAATTCAAGTGTTGGACGCTTCAAAATTCAAATATGGCGCGATTTCGCTGCCATTAACTCAAGCGATCCTGGTGGCCATCAGGAAAGACTCAGTGGTTCGTCTGGTACCGGCGTCATCGGACGCCCGGCTATCGTTTTTGACTTTCATGTTATCTGGTAACAGTTTCAGTACGAAACATTTGGTCCTCCGGGCCGGATCAATCCGCTAACCGCGATTACTGAGCTATCGGGCTCAGTTCTAGTTACGTGGAGAGATTCGGAGTGTTTGTTTGCGTCGTTCATTGTACCGAGTCTCCTTTGTCCGTCGTTGCCCCGCCATAAAACGTGAACGGGTTATCATCTTAATGTGCTATTAGCTTCCCGTGTAAGGGAAGATAAGAACTGAGTGCGTAAGGGAAGATAAAAATTGCCTTTATCACACTGACGGTGTTGGTGCTGACGAAGCCTTTTGTGTCGTGCCGCACTATTATTTCTTATCTTTCCACGGTAACCAGATACTGATAATGACCGGTCTGCTATAAGATTGCGTGTTTTCTAAGACTGGCGGTGAAATATGACTTTGAATTATTAAGTAGACCGTTAACATAGATTTTGCCAAGTCTTTGTTCGGCATTACTACACATATCGATACAAAATCGATTCGCAGGACATTGAAAATCGATTATTTAAACACTACTCGGTTTAGAATCGATTTTAGTTATAAAATCGATTTTATAAACACCACTCGGTTCAGAATCGATTTTTTGCTGAAAAATCGTTTACATTTAAATTTTTAGTTGGTGCTTCCATTTTTGACTGAGTGTACTTAAGTAGAATAAACACAACCATGACTGACAGTGTTTCAGCTCTGGAGCGACGTCTGGAGCGTGCCGAAAACCGATTACAGCGTGCTGCGGATCTGGCCAAAAGGGTTACTACAGACACTTCCAAGCAGTCATTATTCTTTGCAACCTGTCGGGACTTATCTCAGCTTCGTAATGGGTTTGAAGATGACCATTTGGCTTATGAATTGGCATGCAAGGAGCAAGTTGATTTTGATGACACAAGGCATACAAGTAGGCTAAATCACTTCGACAATCTTTATTATGAAGTTAATGCAATCTGGGACACATTAGTGCAGGATTCTAAGAACCGGACCAAAGAAACACGTAATCAATGTGCAGCTGGGTCGTCACCCCGTCTGCCAGCTATTGATTTACCCCACTTTCAGGGTAATCCAACAGAATGGCTCAGCTTCTCAAATCTGTTTGAGGCTCTAGTTGTAGACAACAGAAGTCTCACCAATGTAGAGAGACTATCTTACCTAAAGTCATCTTTGTCTGGTGACGCGTTGGCAGTAATTCAGGCATTACCCTTGACTGATTCGAACTATAGTATTGCTTGGGAACTACTGTCTAAGAGGTACAGTAACAAGCGCTTGATTGTTTCATTGCACATTGAAGCAATTATGCAAATACCATCTGTGTCATTAGAGGCCCCAGCATCAGTGAATAAGATGATGTCTCTTCTGGCAGAGCACATTGCGGCATTACGAGTGCTGGATGTCAATGTTGAAAAATGGGACCCGCTGTTGCTGCATATCATTGAAGCTAAGCTGGATAAGGTTTTGCGTAACCAGTGGGAGCTGTTTATTAATGACAAGGGAGCAGAGTTACCCAAGCTTACCGAGTTTTTGTTATTTTTAGAGGGTTATCGCCGTGCAGCTGAGTCACAGCTAGTGACGTCTGGGAAAACCTTTAAGAGCAAGTCGTCTATTTATTCTAAGCAAGCTTCTAGATATGTGCAACATCAGTCATTCGCAGGAAACACTGTTTCCAAGTCAGTGAAGTGTGTCATATGCAGTGGACCTCACGAAATCTACCAGTGCCCCAAGTTCCTTGAGTCATCCCCAAAGGAAAGGTATCAGATGGTGAGGTCAGGAAACCTCTGTTTGAACTGCTTGCGAACGTCTCATCATGCAAGTGCATGCCTTTCGTCTTCTCATTGTCGGTCTTGTGACTCTTGACATCACACACTACTTCATTTTAGTGACATACGACCACAGTCACCAGACCATGATGGTGTGAATGCGTTGTGTGCTTCATCTCCTGGACAATATTTGGCTGCATCCGAACTGCATAATCAAGATAGTCCATCTACGATTTTGCTGTCCACTGCACTCATAGAAATTCCAGTCAGCTCTGGCAGGACTCACACAGTTCGAGCACTCTTGGACTCTGCCAGCCAATCCAGCTTCATGACAGAAGGTTGTGTGAAGAGGCTAGGCTTAATACGTCGAAAGGCAGCTCTGCCAGTCTACGGTGTTTCCCAGGTACCAGTGCATGTCGCTAGGGGAGTAGTTGACTGTTTAGTGAAACCAGTTGGTCAGGAGGGTCCGCAATTGTCACTCACTGCCTTCATTTTGCCTAAGATCACTGGCTCACTGCCTACAACACAACTGAACCCTCATTCATGGGATCATCTTTCCCATTTGCAACTAGCTGACCCTCACTATGCACAGCCTGGGCCTATTGACGTGCTAATTGGGGCAGACCTGTTTCCCTATGTGCTGAGCGGACGCACACTAAGTCTCAGTACCCAGGTCCCTGTAGCGATTGACACTGTCTTTGGATGGGTAGTGATGGGGAGAGTACCCACATCTGCAGTATCGCTCAGTTGTGTATCACTTCATTCTATTACACCAACACTTGACGACACAGTTCGGCAGTTTTGGGAGGTGGAAGAGGTTATCGTACCCCCAAAGCCTTCCTCTGAGGACATTCGATGTGAACAGATCTTTCTCGAGACTTGCAGAAGAGATGAGAATGGTAGATATAGTGTGGCCTTACCTTTCAAGGAGCCTTCACCTCATTTTGAGGAATCACGTGTTCAAGCACTAAAACGTTTTCACTACCTTGAACGCAAGATGAACAAAAACCCTCATTTTAAAGCATCCTATGTAGAATTTATGTCAGATTACATTGACCAGGGTCATATGTCAATGGTTCAAGAACCCCAGTTGACTACACCGTCGTTTTATATTCCGCATCACGGAGTTTTGAAACCAGACAGTAGTACAACAAAGTTACGTGTGGTCTTTGATGCATCGGCCAAGGACAGCAAAGGAACTTCTCTGAATGATCAATTACTTACGGGACCCAAACTGCACAGAGACATAGCTGACATTCTTCTCTCATTTCGAGATCATGCAGTTGCATTTACTGCTGACATACGACAGATGTACCGTCAGATTCTAGTTCAAGAGGAATTCCGCGACTGTCAACGAATTCTGTGGCGACCATCTGATGATGATCCAGTTTGTGAGTACAGGCTCAACACTGTTACCTATGGCGTGTCATCTGCACCCTACCTTGCTATCCGCACACTCCATCAACTGGCTGCAGATGAGAAAGATAGATTCCCTCGGGCATCATCAGTCCTCCTAAAAGACACGTATGTTGATGATGTTGTAACTGGAGCACCCAATGCACGTGATGCTATCTCATTGCAAAGAGAGTTAATTGACCTCCTCAAGGCTGGTGGTTTTCAGTTGCGAAAATTTGCCAGTAATGATTTATCTCTGCTCTCTTGGCTTTCCGAAGACTTGGTGCAGGGCAGCAAGGCTCTCCCCTTGGACAACACTTGTGGACTTCCCACCGTCAAAATATTGGGTCTGCAGTGGCAATCTGAAGTGGATGCATTCGCTTACAATGTTCAACCTACTTCCTCGACAGCTACGAAGCGGAGCATACTGTCCGACTTGGCGCGAATATTTGACCCTCTAGGTTGGCTGTCACCTGTGGTCCTGCTTGCAAAATGCCTCATTCAGCACTTGTGGATTCGATGCATAGATTGGGATGACCCTCCTCCTGCCGACATCCTTGCAACGTGGCAGCGGTTCCAGCGAGAGCTTCCTAGTCTGGCTAGCATCACTATTTCAAGATTTGTCCCAGTGACCCAAAGAGAACTCTTACTAGAGATCCATGGATTCTCTGATAGTTCGGAGCAAGGTTATGCGGCAGTTGTTTATCTCAGAGCCACTTCACCTGATGGCTCAGTATCTGTATACCTTCTGGTTGGAAGGTCAAAGGTAGCCCCAATTAAAAGAGTGTCATTGCCTCGCCTGGAACTCTGTGGTGCTTTGCTGCTTGCTCGCACAATGCATAGAATCTTGCAAAATTATGGACCTCATGTGAACCTAGACCAAATATTTGCCTGGACAGACTCTACAGTTGTCCTACACTGGATCCGTGGATCACCTCATAAATGGAAAACTTTTGTTGCAAATCGTGTCGGCCAAATCCATGACCTTGTCCCAGCAAAGCACTGGAATCATGTGTTGTCAGACAGCAACCCGGCTGATTGTGCCTCTAGGGGCTTGTTTCCAAGTGAGATAGCTGACCACTCGCTGTGGTGGACCGGTCCATCATGGCTGTATAAGCCACCAGAGGAATGGCCACAACTCACCGGCTTGATGGACAGCATGGACGAAACAGTGATGGAACAACGGATCTTTACCTTGCATAGTGTCAACCCTCTGGCAGACACTACGCTGCTGGAAAGGTTCTCATCTTTAAGCAAGGTCAAACGCATTACGGCCTATTGTCTCCGCTTTGTGCAACGTTTGCGCTTCAAGAAACTTCCCCCCCGTAGTCCACCAGATGCTAATGAGCTTAAAGATGCCATGATGGTATGGGTTCGTTTAGCCCAGGCTTCAGCATTCGCATCTGATATCAAAGCTCTGCAAGCTAACCAACCATATCGGGGTCCACTCTTCAAGCTGTCTCCCTTCTTGGATCCTGCTGGCATTCTCAGGGTGGGCGGACGTTTGGAATTATCAGACTTGGCTTACAACCAACGACATCCAATTCTACTGCCCAAACACCACAGATTGACAGACCTTGTAATTGACCACCTTCACATCCATATGATGCACTGTGGTCCCACCATACTACAGTCTGCTGTGCAACGTGACTTCTGGATTGTAGGTGCTCGGGGCCTCATTCGTCAACGGCTGAAGAAGTGTACTTTATGCTTTCGAGTTCGCCCTGTGCCTCGAAACCCACCCATGGGTAATCTTCCAGTCGATCGTGTCACACAAGCCAAGCCATTTCTCAAGACAGGAGTCGACTATGCTGGACCCTTTAAAATCACCATGTCCCGACTGCGGAAGGCCCGCATCCAGGATGCCTACTTGTGCCTGTTTGTATGCTTTGCCACCAAGGCAATCCACTTGGAGCTGGCCTCTGATCTGACGACAGATGCTTTCATAGCTGCCTTTCGCCGTTTCTTGTCTCGTCGGGGGCGATGCTCTGACCTTCACAGCGATTGCGGGACTAACTTTGTCGGTGCCAGTCGCTTGTTGACTGGACTAAGAGCCTTCATGTCAAGCAAGGATACACATGACTCCTTTGCTCAGTTGCTGGTTGAACACCAAGTTACCTGGCATTTCAATCCCCCATCAGCACCACATTTTGGAGGCCTGTGGGAGGCAGGTGTAAAGTCTGTGAAGTCTCTCCTCATAAAGAGTGTAGGTGCTCAGGTACTCACTTATGAGGAATTATACACTCTCATGACACAAGTAGAGGCCATTCTCAACTCACGGCCTCTGTGTGCTCTCTCAAATAATCCAAACGACATGGCTGCTCTGACACCCAGTCATTTTCTAGTCTTGGGGCCTCCTGCACTAGTGCCCGAACCAGATTTGTCCCACCTCAAGCTAAATCGTTTGTCTCGATGGCAACTCATCCAGCAAGCGCATCAGTCATTCTGGAAGCGCTGGCACCAGGATTATCTACAACAGCTGCAGCAACGACCCAAGAGCCTAACTGACCAAGACATCCTCAGTGTTGGCACCTTGGTTCTCATCAAAGATCCGAATCTACCACCATTGTGCTGGAAGTTAGGCCGTATTGTGAAGACTTTTCCTGGCTCAGATGGTGTCGTGAGAGTGGCTGAGGTGAAGACCCAACAAGGCACCTTTCTACGGCCTGTGGTGAAGCTGTGCCCGCTGCCCGCCCAATAAATGTTTAAAATATGCATTTTGGTGGGCGGTATGTTGGATTTGTAAATAGTGCTTACCCTAGATTTATGTTAACTAATTCAAGTGTTGGACGCTTCAAAATTCAAATATGGCGCCATTTCGCTGCCATTAACTCAAGCGATCCTGGTGGCCATCAGGAAAGACTCAGTGGTTCGTCTGGTACCGGCGTCATCGGACGCCCGGCTATCGTTTTTGACTTTCATGTTATCTGGTAACAGTTTCAGTACGAAACACATAGTGTGCATGTTAACGCAAATTCCATTTAATCCACAATTCTGGTGATCCAGACTGGGTCCGGTCTCATGTAGTCCAAATTAATGGGACTCCACTGTACATAGAAATAGTGTACGCTATAAATGCTAAATATATCCTGAATATTTTCATGGTTTAAACACTATTAAGTACTTCAGCCAACTTCCCTGAGTTTTCTCTGTTTTTGGTTTCGCACCTAATGTTTTTTCCTGTCCCATCAGATAACAGCTATATTAAAAAAGTATACATTATTATCAAAACACATTAAACCAATATACAAACACATGGAATTGTCATAATTTTCAATAACACTACATTGCCAACTCTGCCAGTCTGGAAAAAAACAAACAAATATATCTGGTTGACTAAATTTGAAGTAATTTAATATTATAGATTGTTACCCGATAAAAACTATAGATATATGACTGTCCTTAAAAAAATTGCAATTGTTTGTAACTCTTACAATGAATTAATGTTAGTAATGATCAGATACATATTATGAATGGCATATGAATTTACAATTAAAATACATTCCAGTTTTGAAACATTAGGCTACTACATAGTATAACAAATTACTGATACTGATACGCAACAAATATATTGTCAATTTCCCTGTGTTTTTTTGGTTCTGAAGACACCTTTAGAATTCTCTGATATTTACTTGATTTCCAGATTTTCCATGATTGTTTTTAAATTTTGTTAAATGCTATAAAAATGCTAAATCTAAGTTTGTACATATAAAATTTACTGTTATTTTAGGTAATGCAAATTTCCATCAACGTTTCCTCCAATAGGCTTGGTCATTCTTTTAATTCAAGTTTTATTAATTTGTCACCACAAGATGCAAAACTACAAAACTAGTGATTACATAATAAAGTGTCTGTTCAAAAGTTTTATATTGACTTTCAGAAATAATACTGTAAATTTTTTAATAGTAACATCAAAACCACCATATTAACTACACAATAAAATACAATGGCTACGTTTAATTTTATTCCATTTTATTGTAAGTTTATTTTGTTAACTCACCTGTTACGAGGTGTGTAAATTAAGTAGTGCGACTGGCAACATAGCATTCTAACTGGTGTGCTATCAGGTTTTGCTTCAGACTTGGGCACAGTGCAACAGAAACTTATGCAAAACTTCAGCAGACCTACGGAGACAGTGGGTTGTCAAGGTCCCAGGTTTTTAGTTGGTTAAAGGTATTTTCAGAGGGAAGCTAGTCGATTGAAGATGAACCTCGAAGCGAAAGGCCTTCATCTTCGATAACTGATGAAAATGCCGACTCAATCTGGGATCTTGTGCGTTCAGATCCTCGGTTGACGGTCAGATTATAGGGGTAGAGTTGAATTTGACTCGCATCAATTTCATCACAAAAAACTTTTCGCGGGACCAAAAGGTCATCCGGAGGGAAAGGCACCTTGAGTCATTTTTGGAATGTGTCATTACCAGTGAAGAGTCTTGGGTGTTTGAGTACGACCCGGAAACCAACTGCCAGGGCATGGAATGGCACACTTCTACCTCTTCAAGGCCAAAGAAAAGCAAGAATGAGCAATTCGAAAATCAAATGCATGCTGATTTCCTTTTTTGATAGTCAGGGAATCATCCACAAACAGTTTGTGCTTCAAAGCCAACCAGTCAATCAACAATTTTACAGGGAGTTTCTTGAAAACCTTCGATAAAGGGTAATGTGTGTGAGACCAAAAATCAAGAACTGGGTGTTGCATCACGACAATGTGCCTTGTCACACAGCAATTTCAGTAAATGAGTTTTTGGCCAGTAAAAACATTCCATTAGCTCCTCAGCTTCCTTATTCACCTGACTTGAATCCTTGTGTCTTTTTCCTCTTCCCGAGATTGAAAATTCACCTTAAGGGACGTCTTGGAACACTCAAAAAAACATTCAAACTGCTGTAACCAAAGCTGAAGGCTACTGCAGTATCAAAGTTCCAGAGTAGCTATGAGGATTGAAAGAAGTTTCCAGTACTGTGTGGCGGGGACGCACCAAAACGCCGAAATACCACAACGCCGAAATGCCAAATTGACCACAACGCGGAAATACCACAACGCCGAAATGCCAAATTGACCACAACGCCGGCAGCTAGAAAACTGCTGTGTACCACAATGCAGAATTACCACAACGCAGAAATACACTAATGCCGAAAAATGTCATTGCAGGCCTACCACAAAGGTTAGGTTAGGTTAGACTAGATTAGGTTAGACTAGATTAGGTTAAACTAGGTTAAGTTAGACTAGGTTAGGTTAGACTAGGTTAGGTTAGGCTAGGTTAAGTTAGGTTAGGTTATATTACGCTAGGTTAGGTTAGGTAAGGTTAGATTTGATTGTGGTATTTCGGCATTAAGGTACATTTAAGAAACACACACAAATTCATTCAGTTGTTATTTCGGCGTTGTGGTACACAGCAGTTTTATAGCTGTCGGCGTTGTGGTACACAGCAGTTTTCTAGCTGTCGGCATTGTGGTCAATTTTGACATTCGGCGTTATGGTATTTCGGCGTTGTGATAACGACCCCTATGTTGCTTCCCAAGTTATTTTGAGGGAGACAATATTGAATTATAATTTATTCTATTCAAATTTAAAAAAACTGAAGGGAAAAAAAGTTTTATTACTTAATTTACACACCTCGTATGTTAAAGGATGAAAATAGCACATTTTGAACACACATTCCAAAGTTAAGATTTGCACTACTTACTGCCACCCTGGTCTAACACTCCCGCTACAAGCTGTATGAACTGTTTTTGCAGGAATTTGACCCTTTCAACAGTGGCCGTATAACGGCATCGCAGTTCCGCAGGGGCCTGGACCAACTGGGCATCAGCGGGATCAACCGCCTGTACCTGTCCGACATGGAGATCGACATGATACTGACGGTGTATCGGGATCCCAACGATAATGCCAGGATGTGCTGGAAGAGGTTCCAAGACGACGTGGACCAGGGTGAGTTGCTCCATGTAGATACATGCTGATGGCAATTGAACACCTGGAAAATAACTTCCTTTCAACTAGGAGACTGCGAGTATTCAAAAAATATTTGATATTCATAAATACATAATATAATATTAATATTCAATATTTGTAATTAATTTCATGTTTAAATTATCATTTAATAATTAAATAATTTTTTTTTAACTATTCATAACCAATAGATACATTAAATGAGACTTGTTCACAAAAATTTAACTGAAAAAAAAAAAAAGTATGAAAATAAGAAATATATTCAGATTTATATTTGTTTTCTTTAACATTAAACATACATTTTCATATGTAAACAATAAATTGTGATTATGAATTAAATTATGAATCATACTTTTTTTTTGTATATAATCAGTTGGATCAATAAAAACAATTTTAAAACTTAAAATTTTACTGGTTTAAGAAAATGCTTTGCCAGGTATTTTCTGCTAACAATACTTTTTAACTACAATAAATCAGTGTTAAGATGTTTCTCAAGGTAACTAGAAATTTACACTTACAGGAAAAATTTATTATAAGGGTAAAATTGGATATATTAACTGGTTAGGTGCTCAAAGGATTTTGAAATTATTATGCACAAAATTTTCTTGAGTGGGATTTTATTAAGAGGTTTTCACTGAATGTTCTGAAGTTGCTTGCACATAGTACAATGTAGGAAACATTCAGTAAGTTAAAACAATTGTCACTGCTTGTAAATTAAAAGCATAAATTGTAAAATTAAAAATTATTTATGTAATAGCAAGATTAACTTATGAAGAAAATTTAAAACTTGATCTCAATACAATTAGGTATTGCATATAATTAAGCAAATTTTTAAATATCTTGTAAACAGGATGTTGTGCAAATTCTTTAGCACTATGTCAGGAATTGAGAGCAGAGTGATATGAGAGAGGGCAGACAAGAGGAGGCAGAGAGAAAGGAGCAGATAGAGGGGGCAGAGAGAGGGGGACAAAGAGAGAGGGATAGAGAGAGGGGGAGCAGACAGAAAGAGAGAGAAAGAGAGATGAAAAAAATACAGTCTCTCTGATTGGCTTTTCCTATTGCTGGGTTGCAAAAACATAAAGGTTTTCTGTAGGTGATGAAATGAAAAGGTGAACGTAAGACTAAAGCAAAGTCACAGGATATTCATAACCCTACATTTGAATTGTGAACAGTTTATAGGTAAATTAATAATAGTCTGAAAGAAAAAAGTAATTTTTGAGTTCTAGGCATTTTGTCCTTCAAAAGTTTTAAAATGTCCACCCTGCATTGAATTATTAGATCCCATGACTGCAAATTTCCATATATTCTATGTACTCCATTTTTTCCACACCATCATGAAAAAACTTAATATTGATAATTAAAAAAAATTAAATATGCTCTTACTCCAAAACTACTACCTAAGACACTTTTTATTATTCAGAACCATCAGTGGTTGGCCTATGAACTGTTCTCTGCTTGACATTTTCACAATAACATGAGACTTTACTGACTGGTCCTACAGCAAACATTCATTCTTTGACAGCTCAATACTTTAACCAGACTTACTTATTGTGTTTAAATATATATTTTGTAAATTTTATAAGAATATCCAACTATCAAAGTCTAAATGTTCATTTAATAAATCCAAAATTTTTCCTGTTATCTTGAACAGAGGGGAAAAAAAGTTTAGCAAGTTTTTTTCCCCCAATGTCTGCATGTTTGTGTGAAAGGCGCCAGTGAATTATTTTCCTCCGTGAGTCGTGAGTCGACCCTTTAACTGTCAGCTGAGCAGAATAAATAATCACCAGAGTTGTCAAAAGAAAAACATTGTCATGGTAGTCGTTAGAAAAAAAGGGTAGGGGTGGACGAGCATCAGGTTCTCCCTGTGTATCATGTACCCGATAAACGTGATGAGAGTCGTAATCAATTTTTTAACGGCTGGAGTGGTTCTCATTCCATTAGAAACCGCAATTAGACAACACAACAGATGTTATTTAATATTTATGACCCAAAACAACAGCGAAATGAAGCTTATCTGCATGAAGAAAAAATCTTTGAAATATTCTCAGGTTTTTAATTTTTTTTTTGAAAACGAACTTGATGAAAATTAATTATTGTTTCGCCTTTTACTTTCCGGAGCTTCCCACACTCCTATCAGTTACTATGAATAGTGAAAATAGACATTTTAATGTTTTTGGAGGTACAGAACCCTAGATGGACAAGACTCAAAAACTTTCAATACTGTAAAATCACAATTACCCTCTGTGGTACAAAGTAGCAAATGCAAGAAAATGAAAGAGAGTGGGAAAAGAGAGCAGTGGTGACACTGTTGCAGTGTTCACTGTGAAGAACTTGGAGAAGATGCCGGACCACAGGGTGGTGGCTCCACCCCCGCAGGTGCTGGAGCTGCCCCGGAGAGGGGCCGTCTCTTGGCACACGACGGGGGCAGAAGTCAGGGACCTGTGCGAGCACGTGCTGCAGCAGATCAAGTACAAGGTGGCGGGCAGGAGGATCCTGCTGCAGCCTTGCTTCCACGACTATGATCGGTGAGTCTCTCGAGATGCGTGCCGTGTTCAACCTGAAAGTCACAAACAATGATAAATAGGGCCAGCTTGCACTGTCAGGTATGGAATATTCAAGCAAAAATTTTGCAAGTTAATTAAATGTAAATATATTTAATCCGGCGTGTTCGGGACATCATGCCGGATTAGCAATTTTTTCCTCGATTATTGAACGTCAATATAGTTTTAACGGGAATATCAAAAATGAAAATGTGAAAATGCGAAATATGTACCCCACTATAAAATGTGAAACACTATACTGAAATGAAAACTCAGAGTAACAATAAACTTTGAGCAAACTCTGGACAGCACAGTAACGCAACCTGGCGGCCAAGTTCAACAGCTGGAATAAACTTGATAAAACCTGAATGTGAGTGGCTCGATAGGCGTCAGATTACAGACTGTGCCAAACAATACAATGCCATTAAGAGCAGCACCTTGTCATGGGTATATTTGAGTTAGTGAGACGGGAGCGTAAGTGCAATCTCGCTGATGCTTCTAACGCGGTATCGCCTCTAAGCGCAAGGCTGAAGACTGGCATGTAAGTCTTCTCGTCATTCATTGGGCAACTATGAAATATGAGCAGTTACCTTAACATTATATGGCGAAGAAATCAAGATAAAATTCTAATGTAAGTCCCTCGAGTGCTTTCAAGAATCTATCCCAAGTTTTTAATGCCTAAATATTATTCTGCAAGAGAGACACGTTTTAGCTGTTTTCACAATAGTGAAAACACAGTTTCAAAATTAAATATGGAAACAGTACTACTCATCCGCCTTCGGCGCATTATTAATTGCTTTTTGTAAATTATCTCCACTTGGATATGCTGAGCAGTTTTCAAATTGCGTGGTTTTTTCTGAAGCTTTGCACACTGTATGTGTGCCTAGGTAGGCGGAGGTCTTAAAGACATTTCACCATACTCTTATTTGCCTCTAAGTTATGACTGTGTAAGTGGGCCTTCTTCAATTTGATGGTAAAAAAAAGCATGATGAGCTATGCATAGACAGGTCAAGCACATTTGCCAAGGTGTGCATGGAAGAGCCTAGAAAGTGGATCACATTCTTGGATGGGCGGCCAGTTCTAAGTAGCCTTTCAAGTGCCTTTAAGAAATGTACTGCTTCTCATATTCCCAACACAAGATGAGTTGAGATGATGACGATGATGATGATGCTGCTCTGAGTGAGTTTAAACCAAAAATATAAATTAATAAGGAAGTTTTCATATACTATTATGAAATTTAAAAAGAAGAAAAAAATGCATAATCATCATAAAATCCACATGATTAGTACTTAACTGTCAGATAATTTTTTTTCTTCCATATACAGGAAAATAAAATTATAGATTTTCAAAACTGAAAATTAAAAAATTGAGCAACCTCACTTCCATGCAACTTAACTTTTTGTTTAATAAATGAATTAAAAATATTACGGAATTAACCCTACCATTATAACTGAAAAATAAAAAGAGAGAATGAAACCACACCAAAAAACTAATGATGCACTCACTGCAGGGCAAAGTTAAAACATTTATAAGAACATACGGAGTTATGAGTTGGTCAAATACAGTAAGTTGACAATCATATCAAGGTAAAATCACTTTTTTTAAATTTTTTTATAATTCCTCTCATAACCATAAGTTATAACACTCATTGCATTTATGTGCAGTTGGTTACTGTTTAAAGAATAAGAATTCCATAGGCAGTTATTAAATTGTTGTGGTGCAATTAAAGCACTGAAAGCAATTAATTTATAATGTACTGAATACATGATATATGAAGCTGCCACCTGATAGCTGTACCTAGGAGTCAGGAACAAAATGTAAAATAAAACACTCTTTTGAGATTTAATTTGGTGTTAAAATTTATTTAATTAGTATTTATTCAAACAAATATGTACTTATTCTTTACTAAATAAAATAAAATAATTTTGTCATTTTTTATTCATAAGTAGTGTAACCACTAATGATGTGTTTTCTGGCAGATAGCCAAGAGAAAAAAGAATGAAAGATAAATTTTTGTAATTGAGGGGTCAGCCAACATTGAAAAAAAAAAAAGATTACTAAATGCAACTTCCAACCAACTATTTTATCAAACCCAATAAACTATTTTACTGATTATTAAACAGTAAAATGATGACGCACCTAAAAGCAATATTTTGTAAATGAAAGTTTCAAGAATTAAAAACCACTAAAAAAATTCTGTTACAAAAAAGTTGAACTCTACTTCTGTACTTCAAATCTTAAGATTATTAGCATCAATTGATATCTCAAAAGGATGGTTTTGTTCCCAGCCCTTTGCAGATAGCAATTACTAGAGATACAATTTTACTGTGAAGTATGATAAAAAACCGGAAAGCATATAAATACACCAAATAACATTAAAATAAACACTTTAAAAATATTAAAATCAATTAATTGAATTTATTTATAATGGTGTTCGTACCAATATGTATGTACCGAAACCAATACAAGAAAATATATACATTTTATTGTACCTTACTAACATTTGTATCTTACTAATTTTACTTGATTTTGGAGCATTTTTCAGACACCTAGATTGCATGTTGATTTATTTTCAGAGTTACAAAAAATTCTGTTCTAAAAATGCTTATTTCAAGTATGAATTAAGTATCTTTTAAGTCATATTAGTTAAATACTACTCTTCAGGCAAAAAAAAAAAAAAAACATAATTGTGAACAGTTACAGAATTTTTTACCAATATGAACAGGGACACGACGATTATACGGTGAATTGCAATAAAACCAAAATAACACCAAAAAGTATGTCAAAACACTGTGTAATGCAAAATGCACATTAATACACCCTATCAGCACTGAAATACAAGTTATATCATGGAATTAAGTATCATTTAGCCAAAACTTAAATCAAATCATAAAAAAAGTTATCTTTTAATATTTGAAATTCAAGGAATGTCATTATTTCCAAACAAAAAATAGTACCAAAGTGCCTGGATCAGAAAAAATTTAATTTGTTTTAATATGCATCTCTTATGGATACACAATTAAACCACAATTGCTAGCTAATTTATTTTTATTGTTCTGAATGTATACGTTTTAGACCAATTTATTACAATTTTTTTTTTTGGTAAAAATGCAGCACATCAATGTTACCATTATTTTCGAGGAGTAAGTATCGCACAACGGCTTTTATAAAAATAAAAACAATAACACGTATGTATATATCCTCTGTTTGTTTTAAAAAATGAAATTGGACTTAAAAAAAAACAAAATCTTGTCTAGCTATTAGATAATCTTAGCAAAATCTGTTGAAATTTGAGACTAAATACCGTACATAATGCAAAACAGCTGCAGTGATAAATAGGGTAACGTAGAAGGAAAATGGAACGACCACCATGCCTTGTGACGGTAACGTTTCGCGCAGTCCCAACAACGGCCACGTGAGCCGCGCACAGTTCCGGCAGTGCCTGGCCGCCCACGGCCTGCTGTGCTCCCCCGAGGAGCTGTACGCCCTGGAGCAGCGCTACTGCAGCGACGTGGGCTTCAACTACGCCTGGTTCCTCACCGAGCTCGAGCCCGCCAGGACGGACCACCTGCAGGTCGGGTCTCCGCCCACGTTCCCTCTCCTGCCGTCGGCAGGCTCCCGGTGGCGGGACTAGGTGGCGACAGGGGCGTAGCCGGGGGGGGGGGGGGGGGGGTGTTAGGAGTTCAAAACCCCTCCCTTCCTTAGCACCAAATCTTTAATTAATTTCTTATTCATCACTGAAAAAAATTTCATATTAAAATTAATAAAAATTTTATTATTACAATATTTAAATTTAAGTACTGAAAACTGCTAAAATAGCACTATTTTACACCTTAAAATCCAAATTTTCCTGGGGGAGGACCCCTGGACCCCCCGCTTTAATACGGGGGGGAGGGGGGGCATGCTTCTTAACACCCCTCATACACAAATCCTGGCTACGCCACTGGGTGGCGTTCCTAACCTTCAACAGGGAAAAGTCTTGAGTCCAGCATCTTCGTGACCACTGCCATTTCCAATTAGCAAAACACCAATTTAGTTTCAACGAGAATACCACTGATCGTACTCGCTTGCACAATCAAAAATTAAGGAGTTTTTTTAAGGACCCCTTTACTTCATCACCTTCACCACTATCGAGAGGTAGAAAACTATTTGGAATATAGCAAAATACCTCATCAAAATAACAAGTGTTAAATATGTAGTCAATGCACAAATGATAATTTTGTTGGTTGGTTCAATTCTTACAGAATTGTCCAGAATTATCTATGGAACACATATTGAAGTGCCTATCTGAAATTTGTAGGACCTAACATTTAATTTGATCCTAATTACATTTACTTTACAAGTTAAAAGTAAGACAGAAAAACACATATTTATATTATAAAGTTTAAATACAAAATACGAAAAATGAATTCAAAACCATTTTTATATATAAAATCTAATCATGTGGCTTGAAATTCACCAACTGTACTGCACATGCGCAAAGTGTACTCTGCTGCAAAGACGGAAACAAAATACTATTTAATTAGCAGTGTTTATGCATTACTTGAATGCTTTATTATTTATTATTGAGTTTTTAAGGACTTAAGGACTCTTATTCAATTAAAGATAAATTAATGGCTTTCTAAGGATATTACGGAGTAGTATGAACCCTGGAACACAAAATAAAAATTAACATACATTAAGTACAATAGTATTTAAAAAGAGTTGTAATAAATTGTTCCATAGAATGAAAAAATATGAGGTTTGGTCTTCAAAAAATCATCACGGAAGTGCACCCATGAAATGTGAAATGTAATCCGCTAGAAAACATGAAACACTGTGCTGAAGTGAAAACTGACAAAAACTATAAACTATGAGCAAGCTGAAAAACTGGCAGCGCAGTAATTTGACTCTGCGGCCAAGATCAACAGCCGGAATCCACCCGTATATATATGTGAGCAGCTCAATAGGTGCTGGATTACAGAATGTGCTGTGCCACATAATGCTGGATTAAAGACTTTTCACTGTATTTGTTACAAGGGAATATAAAAATTATTCTGAATTGAAATTTCATGAGTGAAGTAAACAGTATTATACTCTTAAATATAGTTTACTAGTTTAATTCTTAACTATTACAACATCACTTTATCAGATAGAACAGATATTATCCCCTTTACAGACACTGCTAACAGTGTTTGACTAACAGTAGCATCAATGCTGTCAGTATAAAGGAGAATGCAGCTTTAGTTGCAGGAGGTGATTCAGTGCATTCTCGGAAAGTTTCACACACAGTAATTTGAACAACAAAAGTTATTCACAGCAGAATATTATTTACTGTGTTAAAATATACAGTTTTATCCTACAAAATAGTTTTCTTATCTAATTATTGTCGCTCAGACTTGGAGTTTACAAGATTCATGAGCTAAAATATACATCTATCTACACTCATTGGTGCTTAAATCTCATAACTAATTCAAATTAAATTTGGTTGTTTATGGTATGACACAAGTATGGACTACTGGAACAAATGAACGATGTTCGAAATTTCCAAAACAATTGCCAAAGCAAAATTGTTAATACTTATTGTCAGGTTAATAGCAAGTTTCATTTTCATATTTAAATAATCATAGTGTACATACATAAAATTAAGTCATACTATTATTACATATAACACATGCAGTAATAGACATTTATTATTAGTATTATATCTGTGGTGGGTGTGTAAAGTGTGATAAGTCAACAAACATCGTGAAATGACTTATCACTATTGCCAGAATAAAAAAGTAGTAGTAATGTAAACAGCATATACACTTACATGTGAATTATAATGTTTACGAACTTACTTCTCTCACAATGCAGATATTGAAATGTTTGTTTTAAAAATTAGCTTTAATTAAACATTAAAATACAGTTTTCTCACAATCATAGTTTTGTGACTTATCACACTTTGCACACCCACCACAGATATATAACAATAAACTTATGAACTTGGTAAAAACTAACAACATTAAGTCTATAAACAAAATGTTTTTCCATTTGGTTGGCATCTATAATTCTAAGATTTGTAGTAAATCTGCTGCATCTCACAACTTGTTTGGCAATAGTCTGTGTGATCTGCTTTGCAGTGGCCTTGGATCTGTTTTGAACATTGCACACACTTCCTTCTTTCCGTTACTTGTTTCCTTCGACACATACACATAAACATATATTAAATACAAATTTAAAGTTAGGGTAATATGTTATATGGTTTTGCACAGCAAGTTTAAAATAGGGTAAAAATTTGATTATAGTGGGTGCAAAACCGTTTGAATAAAAAGTGTTTTTAGCTTAAACACAACCAGTTTTTTAAAAAAAAATCACGAATAATCAGACATTAGCCTTTTATAGCTACACTACTTGTCTTCTGAATCAATGACATTATCTGAAATGTTCTTTAGTAATATTTAATAATGGTAAGAACATTCTTCTTTTACTTCCATTTTCCAATCCAATGGAGCAACCAAAATGTTTTGCACACTAATACTTCATTACCAACAAGTTGATGCAGTTTACATATAATAAGCAGTTGGTAAAATGTAATCTTGTAAATGTTAACAAGATGAAGGGAAAAAGAATGAGACTTGACAGTGATGAAAAGGGAGTGTTTCAACAGCCCAACATGGCAGATGAAGGAAATGGGGTGGGAGAGCCTAAAGGACAGAAGGCAGATGGAGAGGCCTGTTCGATGGAAAACTTAATATATAGATCCAGTCATGAATAGAAAACATACATGTCTTATTTATAATTAATACTGTTGAAAAACACCTTGCCAATTACAGTAGAGTATTGATTAAATGAGTTAATGTAGACAGCAGCAACCTCGAATAAGCAAAATCTCAGATAACACAGATATAGTAAGAAAATGGTCTTTATTTTCAGTTGTTCCAGTGGTATCACTTTCTTCAGTGTAGATTATTTCATTTTGCTCCATGATTTTCCCAACCAGTAAATGGCATCTTTGAGGTTAGTAAAATAATTTTATAAATTTCAACCGCGTTTGCTGGTAATGGCGCTTCATGTCGACCCCAATAATACAGAACCTTAGTTATTTGAAGCTCTACTGTAATTGTTTAAACGTATGTAAGCTGAAAATTTCTTGGCTGAAGGACTTCATAGTTGTCATGTAGATACATTATTTCTCCCACTGTTTTCTTTAAATTAGACCCTCATTGCTTGTAAATTAATACATGGTATACAAATATAGTTGTTAAATTATTTCCAGTGTGGTGATGTCCCAGTCACAGAAGAGTCAAAATGCAAACCTCCGAAACACAAGGAACAAGACAAAGAGAAGAACATTGTGGAAATCCTTGCTAAAATAAAAAGACAGGTAAAATTTAAATATCACTGCAAAATTTAACTGTCATTGTAAAATGAATTAGGGCAGTTATTGATTACTTTATTTTGGTTTCATAATTTATTTTACAGCTTTAAAAGTCAGTTGCATGAAGCTGAAAAAAGTATAAGCATAAATAATAATTAATTTTTCAGAACCATTTATAGACAAAATTATCAGTTGAACGAGATAAAGATACTTTGTGTAGTACCTTATCTGTATAACTGGCTATTTAGGTTGTTTTTCAAACATGTTAAAAAGATCTTCTAGATTGGAACAAAACAAGTGTGAAGCTTGGCTACTTTGCGATAGCTTATTCGTTATTCTTATTCAATATTAGCCCTGTCCTTTTTTTTTTTTTTTCAGATTGTTTGTCGTGGAATTCGAGCTGTGGAGTTCATGAGAGATTTTGACGTTCACAATCAACAGTGCATATCTCGTGAAAATTTTTGGAGGGGCCTTGACAATTGTGGATTCCAGCTCACACCTACAGAAACTGAAACTATAATGGATGTGTAAGTGGTCATTCAAGCATGTTCTATTTAGTTTGTCCTTGTATACTCACTAACTTTGTAAAACCAAACTATTTATATTTTTAATGAATTTATTTTTACGTATCTTGAACATGTGACGTGTTCATTGAAATAATGGAATTATAATTTTTTGCAGTTGAATTATCACAAAGAAGTTTGGTCTATGTGAAAAAGTAAAATTATTATAAGTATTTTGCATCTGATTTATTTCTTATCCTTAAGTATCTGACAAAAAAAAAATTCAGTAGTTGCTTATAGAAACATTACAGTTTTATTAAGACTTATAGACATCTAGCAATTCCCAGTGATTTTATACTCTCTATACCTACTATACAAGATAGTAAATTTTAAGATATATTTTAGTTGTTGAATAATGAATGTTTTCAATAATTTTACTGTGACCTGTGAATCCATAGAACTGTTAAGATTTTTACAGAATACACTTTATGGCCCACACTAAAATCAAATCATAATTTCATTAAAATGAAGCATAGATTGTAAACATGCCTTTGTTTACATAGATTTTATTTATACTTGTGTTTGCATGCAGTAATCGACTTGGTGCAAACTTTCATAACTTTTTTGCAAAATAAATTATTTTATGTCTGTCCCTTTTGCTAACATGCAATGGTTACTACAAACACAAAAGGGGCAGTTGGGCAATGTAACCAATATTTCCAAAGATGTGCACTCAACCCTGACAAAAAAAAAAGAAAAAAAAGTGCATGATTTCTATTTTAACATAAAAAAAACTTAAATAATACAACCAAAAAAATTATGATTTGTGCAAAATGATTTTTGAAGGAAGCTTTTGAATGTTTAACTAACTTGTACCATTGAAGGGATTGAATTAAAGGAAAACTGGCTGTGTTACCGAGGCAAAATTTGATTGACGATGGAATGGCCACAATCCATCACACCGTGCCACTTGCAGTGAAATAGTCAGAAGTTTGACAATTTTAAAGATCGGCAACAGAATCAGAGCGGGAGAGACAGAGCGCGGCTCCGCAGGTTCGCCAGCCCGCTGCGGAGGGACGCGGTGGACTACGCCCGGTTCCGCGACGCGGTCGAGGAGGCAGTGTCGCAGTGCTGCCTGCACCGGGCCCCGCTCCTCGTGCCCTTGCAGCACCTGCCGCCTCGCGACGGCGACCACAACCTCCTGGACTACGAGGAGCGGCAGGCGGTGTCCCGCGCCCTCCAGAAGCTCGCCCGCGCCGTCCGGGAGAGAGGAGACGCCAACCTGCTGCCGATCTTCCAGGTGGGGGACGCTCCTCCGTCCTCCGCGGACACACACTTCAGTGTCTGGAACTGATTTACGTACCGAGGTGGTGCAACGATTAAACATTGGCCTTGCAGCCAATCCCGATGCATCCACCCTGATACACGTTCGCCAGGCAGATTACGGGATGGTTACTTATCACTTGGAATGACCTACTCCTTTCACATTTTCCTTCACTTGCAGAGTATGTGTCCGGCTCTTATGATCTTGTTGTCTGTTATTTGTTAAAATCAAACTACCTACCTAACCTGATTAACATTCTTACTTTTAGTTTATATTTCACCTTAATGATATAGAACCATAATCTTACTACGAGTACTAGAGCTCAGTACATGTTGGACTTTAATTTGAGCATTTTGGTAAGAAAAGTAAAATTAATTCTAATTAAACATGATACAGAATATAGTAAACTAACACATAGTTTGTAAGCTATACAAAAGATCCACATAAGTAACAAACTTTAATAATTTTATACATTAAAATTAATATTTAAATATCTTCCGGAAGCTATATAGTAAAAAGCCTTGTTACAACTTAAAAAAAAAAAAAATTTAATTTCACTAACAATATTGTACTAACATTACTACAGGTAATACAGCCAATCACTGATACTGCACTAATATTTAAAAAAAAAATCTAATGATTAGTATTGTACACTTTTCCATATGTTTACACTGAACTTGTATAAGAAAGATGGCTATAAATAGAAACAATCTCTACAGTGCACTGAAATATATGGTTTCAGTCAGTAAAAAACTTAGCCCTGATTCCTTACTAGTCAATAGCATACTCAGAAGCTGTTAGCACTACTCAAGTCCGCCAAAAGTCAAGTTGTACAAGGAGTGAAAATTTCTCGACATAAAAGTATGGTTCCCGCCTGAATGTTTTGCTCTGCCACCAAAATGTCACGGAAAAGTTTTCTCTGTTTATAAGGTAGTCTTCACTCCAAATTTTTGCATAAAAAATACAATTATAAAAAAAAACATGATGGATTATCAAACACAAAATTTCTTTAACCAATTGCACCAATATCAACCAGACAGACATTAAACATTGTGACAAGAGTCTCCTTTACTCCTGATGAAGGCCACTGTGTGGGCAAAAATTTTGAGTGATTGTTTTGTTTGTTATCAGTAGCAAATAAAGAGAGAGAGAGATTGTAAATGTACACGGCACAGTGCACTGTTCCTCCCTGCGGCAGGACTATGACCGCAGCAACTGCGGTTCCGTGTCGCGAGACTGCCTCGCTAGGGCGCTCGCCGTGAGGAACCTGTCCACGACCGTCACCGAGGAGGAGCTGCAAGTCCTCGCCAAGTGCTTCGCCACCGAGCGGGGCATGAGGCACGAGTTCAACTACAGGGAGTTCTGCCACACACTGGACCTCCTAGACACCGCCACCATCAACAAACCATTCTGAGTACCTGCTCCCACCCCGGGGTTGTTCACGTTTCCCGTCCGTAGTTCTCTAAATCTGTTGGGTTACGAATCATTTACAATAAAATAGTAAAATATCTAAAAAAAAAAAAAACTTTTTTTTTTTAAATTTAATGTGAGTAGTTAGTACTACAGCAGAGTCCCGTTATTCCAGAACCTGCCTCTCTGGACACAGGTTAATATGGACAGGATTTAAAATGCACTGTTTTTTTGTGCCGTAAAATCATTAAATTTCTTAAAGATGTTTTGTTGATCCTACATCAGTTCTTAGGTTAAAAACTTAGTGTTAAAAATAAAATTAAGCTGTAGGATGTTTGTATTTATGAAAGAAACAAATGAGAAGATTTTTTATAGTTTTACCCTTTTAAAACTTGTATTACGACTACGTGCATTTTAAAGCCAACTCTGTTTAATCCGGAGTTTCAGTAATCTGAACAGGGTCCAGACCCATCTCGTCTAGATTAGCGGGACTCTATTATAATTTATTATTAATATACTTCTCACACGGATTTGGAAGGAAAAATATATTTATTTTAACATATCCTTTACTTTGTTGCATACAAAAATTCTTTGTTTGACAAAATTTATTTTATATATATATATATATATATATATATATATATATATATATATATATATATATATATATATATATATATACACACACATACACACACACACACACATATATATATATGTGTGTGTGTGTGATGCGGTTGAAATTATGGAGACAACAAATATATACTGTTTCAAAATTTAATCTGTTGCCAACCTGGATTTCTACTCATTAATGGAAGTACAAGTACAGGTACAGGTACAGATATCAAAAACCAAGGCCATGGTTATACAGCACTTTGAACCCTTCATTGTAATCTGTAATGTGTTTAGCTCAGATACTGGTTATATATGTTCTTGAACATGTTCCTATTGGGGTTATTCCTTGTTCAAATAAAACAAGTTTTGCAAGTACTTTAGAATGACAAATCTTCCATAATTTCTTTTGAGTGGCTGGTTTAACATCAACAAATCATAATTAAAAATTCGGCCTAAATGTGATTCTTGCCCCTGCAGAAAATTCAACAGGTATATTAAATATATATACAGACACACACAATACTATTTGAGTTTCTATTCAGAGCTATAATAAATAGTAAGATGGACTGAAATAAGACAAAATATTTTCCTTAAAACTATAGTTTCATTATGCAAAATATTATTTATCAGGGTCTACATTTAGGTAGATTTCAGAGATATACTACCTATTGTAGCGATTACCATGGTGCAATTTCAGGAAAATTTTTATATAGTTTTTTGTTTTATGGTCTACAGACACCACATCAACAACTCAAAAGTTTATATATACCGGTATATATATAAATTACAATTTTGTCAACACGATAACTGTCGCGATTTTTCTCAAATCACTTCAAAACTGATACATAAAATCTAGTAGTGGAAAATCTCTTTTGAGTTCGTTAATGGGCAATATCTGACCAAGGGGTATAGATGGGGAAGGTTTAAAAAAAAATCATTCTAACTCTTGTGATATGGAAAATATCACATCCGTTTGAACGTTTTATAACTTATAGGAGCAATGCCAAAATCGTTAGTCTGAATAAGTTTTTGATACAACCAACCATAACTGCAAGGAGTTGAAAAAACAATCGATGGCAGACAAAAAAACAATTTTAGCAAGGGTTTGAAAAATAATGGGGAAGAATAAAAAAAAAGTCTTAACTCCCTCAGTAGGTACACAATTTAATCAGTTAAAATTGTTTGTAAATCTTATAATTTTTATTTAAAACTTTTGTCTGAAACAATTTTTGATATAACGGACCACTGTTGCAGAAGGTTGAAAAAAATTAAGGCGTTGAATTTTAAAAAAATTTCATAATTTTGTACCATGACAACTGTTAAATCCATTCTGTTTTAGAGTAAAACATTTAATTATTATCTACAATATTCGTCAGAATAATTTTTATATGACCAACCATTACTGCAAGGGGTAGAATCAACAAGAGTTGGAGAGCAAAAAAAAATATATATATATATATATATTAATTCCCTTTGTAGACACATCGAATTCGTACAGATTGTGTATTAATCTTATAATTTTTATTTAAAACTTTAGTCTGAAACAATTGTTAATAAAATGAACCAATGTTGCAGAGGGTTGAAAAAATAAAGGTGTAGAATTACATCGAATTCGTACAAATTGTGTATTAATCTTAAAATTTTAATCTGAAACTTTTGTCTGAAACAATTTTTGATTAGACAAACTACTGCTGCAAGGGTACCCTTTGTAAGTACATTATCAAATCTGTTCAAATTGTTTGAAAATTTTATAATTTTTACCTAAAACTTTTGCCTGAAACAATTTTTGATAGTACAAACCCATTACTGCAAGGGGTGGAAATAAGGGTAGAAAAATTAAAAGTCATTAATTTTTTTTTAATACCTTTACTTTCCATTATAATTTATTGTAAAATGCCTAAAATTTATCTAATACCTTTGGCCGGAACAATTTTTAACTAAACATACTATTATCGTAAAAACAGGGTTGAAATTTAAAAAAAAAATTAAACTTTTTTGTATCAAATTTGTCAGTATTTATTAATAACTATCTTAATATTACCTTAAATCTTTGCCAAAAAAATTTATACGTCCACGTATTAGTGCAAGGGATGAAAAATAGTGTTTTAAGATCAAAAATAATTGCATGACTACCTTACTAACCATATTATGAAATTTGTTAAGACATTTAATACTGGATGCATTAAGATAAAAAAACATTCTAAATATTTTCACTGCATGGAATATGAGAAAATGTTAAATATATACATATAGGAACACACAGGATATTATGTCGGCTACTTCAAGTTCTTAAAATCTTCCAGGAGTTTATAGAAGATTCTAAAATATTTCCAAAGAAATAGGAACTTCGAATTTGATGTACGCCTGTAGGGTGTGCCGAAAGGGATTTTTTTTTTGCTGTTAGAATCTGTGTGAATAACCTGTTGCACACAAATTCATTGTGTGCAACAGATTATTGTGATTTCAATTACCTTTAAAATAAATTCTTCTACAATCTCCAGCAATTACCACCTGTTCATAAGCTATTCACTTCAGCGATGTATCAACTAGGGTTCAATAACACAAATTAGGTGCCATTAGATAAAATACTTAATCTAGAAGGTATAGGCATATGAATTTTAGCTGGAAAATTAAACAGTAAATTTTTTAAAAGTAAACAGACAATCTGTTAGTAGCTGCCTTCAGTATTGAACATTCTGATAACAGTAAACCCACACATTTTAATGAAAAAGACTCTTTTTCCTGTTCTGTCCAATCTCTCAAATGTAAGAGATACGATTACCTAAGTAAGACAAGATTTAAGAAACACTCTCAACTATATGCTTGTTAAAATTAAGCTTAACTCTCCAAAATCAAAAATTTTAATCAATTTGCATCATTTCACTACAGATTAAAAAAAAAAATAGTTTAATATAATTATTTTGGAAAATGTTACTAAAATGGTTTTTTTTGTGTGAAAATGATACATGCCGTGAGAAGTCATGAAAGAGAGTAACACATATTAATTATAAAACATTTAGTTTTTACAATTTTATCTTTCATTGATGAGATAAATACATACTTTAAGATACATTCATAAATATGATGGACGATAACACACAAATTTTATCAATGGATGCTCTAAGTAGTATGTGTAATTAACAGATTGTGTACTGAATAGACCAACTTTATAAAAATAAAAATAAGTGTTTACTGTCAAAATAAATTTATGACTAAGAAATAATTTTTTTACTAAATATTTTTTGAAAAACAAGAAACTTACATTCCTGAAATAACTATGAACCTGTAATGTCAACTCCCTTTCACCAAACATTTCATTTAAAGCACAGGTGAAACAACCAAAGATATGGTTATAGCTAGCTTATGTTATAAATAAAAAATAAGGCAATCAAACAATGGCAGATCGCAAAAGTAATTTGGCCGATACTCTTAAATTGGCTTAAAGAATAGGATGAGTGAGTAGACAATCAATGAAATTACGAAAATATAAGTGAAAAGATAAACGTACAATGTAAATTCAGAAGTGACAAAACCTAGGAGTACGGACGGATGCTGTATTGATGAATTAACGTACAAAAATATGCCTTCATGTAACAAATTTTCCAAATTCATTATATTAATAACAGGAAAGTTTTTTTTTTTCAGTTATTATACAAATATATTCAGTACACATTAAACAAAAAATTGTTCTTTTTAACTCTTTGTTTTAAAAATGTCTGTCAATCACATTCCCGCATCTCAATATATTTTACAAAAGATTAAGGCCGATATTCCAAGACACAAAAATAAGGGCTTAGGTGTTGAATATGCTACACCTGTACCTAACCATATTTCTAGTGCACTATGTATAGGACACATCCAGTCTCTTATTTTTAGGCAACAGATTTTGATGTCCTATCCATTGCTGTTCTGCTTCCAAATTACGTGCATATGCAAAGCTCACTTTTTCACTGATTTCGTTAGAAGGCTGAACCGCATCTGTCGCCGTTAACTCATATATAGTCATTTTTGTGATTATCGGGGGACATACTAAGCGTGTTGGTGTGCCAAATGAAAATTTATAATAGCAAAACTTTAATGTCATATATAAATAATCGTAACTTTAAAACAACTTGAGAAAATTAAAATTATAATATTTATTTTTGTGATAGTGCCGGTATCTTTGGGAATAACACATGTATCGATAGTTGCCAAACATCCGATAGAATGTACCGAGTTCAGTTTCTAGCCTCGTGCAGGGTACAGTTTATTAAAATGGTTGCTTTTTCATTACCTAACAGGGATTGGGTTTGGAAACGTTCTGGAATACTGTCTGGGAGTTAGATTACGGTTTTATCCCAACAAGGTAATGCTTAATTGCTACCTTACCCTAATGTCTTGGAATATCGCCCTAAGTTTTTAGGTACACAGGTATGTACTTCCATTGTAAAATAAAAATCTGTATGTCAAAAAAATGGTTTTTTAATAAAAACAAAATGCTGTATCATTCAGATAAGCATGGGTGCTAAACAAATCATTTCCCTAGATTTATAAAACAATTGAGGATTATGCACAATTTTACCTTGTTGACAATACTTCCGCATAACTTTGTATATTAGAAATCAGGACCTCACCTGAAAGGTATTCCTACCTGGAATTATGATTGATATTTAGGCAGAAACAAGAAGCGCTAAGGGCTACACGCTCAAGCGCATTAACCACCCAGTCATATCTACAGGCAAGGAAGTGAGCAGATGTGTAGGCTTTTTGCCATGCTGGTGTACTTATGAGATTTTAGGTGGTGACCCTATAATTTTATAGTTGGAAAGAGCATACACTGCAAACAAGACATCTACAAGTCTTGGTGTAACATTTATTTTTCTAAATGGTCATCAGCTTTACGTCAACCACCAGACATACTCTTCTTTACAGATACTAATCATCAACTTATTATGTACAATTACATTCTTTAACAATACAAATATTATCTACAGAATGTTCCAAAATTGCTAGACATAAATTTAATGAGTGGCAGGAAATGCCAAAACAAACATTTTTTTGTAAAGAAACGTATGTCCTGAAAAACAACCCAGCAGAGTTACAGGCAGAAACAGTAGCACGCAAACTTCAATGTTGCGCACATCCAGGCGCCACTCCACTGACAGAGGACATCCCATCATTCCGCAAGAAGCACAGGACAAGCCGGACCGGACGTAAGAGTTAGCCGTACGCAGCAGCAACCAGCACCCTTCATAGTACGATAGTTTCAGTTTCAGGCAGTATAGTCTTCCTATTCGGCACACTTCTATTGAAAAATTGCCCTTGGTTAATGGGCACTGCTCTAGCTGGAATTTTTTTTCACCACCTACGTATAAACTATACACCATTAACGTATCAGTAGGGACATGCTTATATGGTGAATTGCAATAAAACCGAAATTATACCTAAAAGTATGTCAATACACCGTATGACACTGACATTCAAGTTGATACACCAAAAAGCACCAAAATAAAATTAAAATCATGAAACTAATCCAGCATTTTCAATCACAAGTTAACTCTAATGATGAATACCTATGTAATCTTTTAAATATTAAATTCAATGAAAGTAATTATTTATTTAGCATGAAATTTGTACCATGTATTATGCAAAATAAATCGAAAAAGTTTAATTCTTTTTAACCTTGCAACTATTATTAGTACTCATTCTTACATTATGACGTTAGTACATTTTTCAAACACAAAAATACTTAAAAGATTAATTTTATTTGTTCCAAATAGTTCGACATGCTGATTACAAATTAATATATTGTAAAAGTACATCACGTATAACTCAGAATGACAGTTTTGGAGAAATTAATACCATGGAACATTTAAGTGTCATGTTTGTTCAGTAATATGCTAACTCTTTTAATTAACAGATTTCATAAAAAATTAAAACCATAAAATCCTGTCTCTACATATCAGCCATCCCCGTGAACCTAAGTCTGCCGTGCTGTTGCTGCTTGTGAACTCTATAATCACAGCATCGTACATACTACTAACAGTCGATACTGCGCTGATCGCCCAAAGCAAAGCGTGTGAACATACCAAGACCAACCATTCACTGTATGGTACACCAAACTGTTAGTTGCTAGTGAATTTGAAAAACTCCGACTCGTCGCCTGCTTCCCGCGGAGAAACTGAATGTCTCTGCTCTGCGATCACTCATCTCAGCCAGTGGAGTAGTTTCCTAAAGCCCACCGAGTTCAAATTGAGCGCTACCGTTCGCACTTGTAGCTATGCACAGTTTTGTTTCCGGACACATGTTCCTTTAAAAACAATTCTTTGTTTCGGCACTCTCTGCCACCCATTTAATTTATGCCCAGCAATTTTCAAACATGCCACATAACTCACAATATAACTTTACAAAATGCATATTCCATATCAAAGCCCAGACCATTCTAAAATAAAAAACTATGTTCAATCAACACACACACAACCATACTCAATGGCAGCTAAAGTATAACATGAATGTTACAAGAAAGTGGAGTGGACTTCACATGGTTGAGTTGGCGATCCAATAATTCTATACCAATAAAGAATAACATGAAACACAGACAACCTACTTTGACAAAGTGTTCTCTTGTGGCTCTTAGGCTCACAGATATTGGTCAGGCATAATAACTACCACCATATTCACCCTAAAATAATGTGACTACAAACGTATTGATTATCAATCAACGAAAAAGACTTTATGGATTGGAAATCATTTTTCAAGTACACAACACTTGAAAATTATTTAAATTATTAAATTTTTTTCCATATTCTTGTGCCATTTTTGTCAGCTGAGTGATTTACATGGCCTCTTTTGAAACACCAAGTCACAGTTATAAAACAAATTGTGTTTCATAACATAGTTCAAACGCAGCTGTTCAGAAAGCAAAGAATGTGGTGATATACGGTGGTGGTGACGGTCATCTGGGAGGGTGAAAGAAGGGGAGGAGAAGGGGGTGCCTTCCCCAAGAAGGAACCCTGCGACCAACTTCATTTGCACCCTCTCCTTCATCCTGCATATCTCATTTACCACATCTGTGCAGAATTTCAGGAAGCCCCAGACTAAAGTGACATAAGTGATGCAGTTTATAGGCAGTGTGTGTAGTTTTTCAACAAAGTGGAGGTTCAGGAGTGGGTAATTAACAATGGTCTAAAGTGGCATAAGTGACACATTTAAGAGGCAGAGCCTGTAGTTTTTCAACTAAGCTGTTGCCAATGGTAAGATCAAGTTTGTGATTATAATGCAACCCTTAGTTTTAGTTTCCAAAGTTTTGGTAAAAATTATATTATTATACATATTCAGTTACAAGGTTTTGAGATACAGCAATGGGAAAATGCCCATTTTAGCTAAGTTTAAAGACTTTAAATACATATTTACCAAAAGCTAAAATGTCTTGAATTTAAGTCATTCAGTGTAGCCTGAAATTATTAAAAAAAATTTGTATCAAAACATGTTATGGACACATTTAACAGTTTACTGTAAAAACATATATTTCAAACACCCACAGATAGCCTGATCCCTTTAAAGTAACAATTTTATGTTTTAGCCAAGGTTGATATGTTACACAGCTTACAGCATTAAGTAATAAAAATAGTTGATAAGTTTATGTCTACATGACTCAGTGTAGAATTCAAGATACAAAGTTGCAGATGAGAAATAAAATGTAGTGGTACACATACAAACTGCAGTAGAACCCTGGTATCATATTTTCCAAGATGAAAAAAACTTATACAAAGTAAAATACTATTTCAATATTTTTTTTTTAAAAAATCTGTTTTTACAGTTCATTTTTTATTATATTTTTTCTGAAAATATTTAGATACTTTTGCTTAGTTTCCAATACCCACCATGTAATAAAACTCGCAGTATATTCTGATTTCATTAAATATGCATAATTCTGTTGGAGCATTATTTCAGGTGATACACATTAATGAAAGCATGTTTTCAAATATCCTTAATTGCTGATTTGATACTATCAGTACGTGACTATTTAGATTAATAACTATCATTTAATTTTTTTTTTGAGATGGACAGGAGCCCGAAACTCGGGATCAAAGTTGAGAAAAAGACCATTTCTGAACTTGGGAAAAGCAATTTTTTTAATAGCAAAAATTTCCGGCAAACTAATTTTTATATCATAAAAACATTACTTGGATACGTTTCGTCTCAATCTACGTCACGTAACAAACCACAACTTTGCATGTGTATTGACCAAACAAAGCAATAAAGATATAACAAAAACACAATTCTGTGAAACACAATTCAACCCTCTTTTATAAATGCAGTTAAAAATAAAAACTAAAAACTCTGACTAAATAAAGTATTCAATGTGATCAAACATATTTTTAACAATATATTTTTACTTTTGACAAATGTAAACATCTTTACTATATTGTTAGGCTATGTTTGAAAATGAACTTCACGAGAGCAGCAATGAACAATGTTGCCAAATGCGTCACATTAAAAATGACACAAAACTTAATTTTTAACAAAGAAACTGAGAAACGTCATCTTGGTTTCTAATATTTAAGCCATATTTATCTGTTTCTATCAGAAACATCGGAGTTGTTTTAATTTTTGCAGCTGGTCATCAATTATGATCAAAAGTAAATTACAGGAAATGAGTACGGAATAAGATGTTTGCTTTTATTTCCATTATTAGTTACTTATTATCAGTCCTTAGGTATCAATATTTTTCTGTGAAATTGAAATCATTTGAACTAATAATGGTTAATGTACTTTCACACAATTCAAGGATGGATCAGATCTTTTTGAGAGATCTATTAATTGCACCCGAATCCCATCCCGAAGTAAGATTGCCATTCCCATCCACCTCTACTAATTTTATTATTTTAAGCTTATTTTATGATGTTATATAGAGGAAATGACATTAGAACATAAATGTATGCCTTTCTCTCAGGAAGAACATTCTGGGTCTAAAATAACGGTATTACTAGCACAAAAATTTAATAAGACAAAACCTTATAATTATAATATAATAGGGTTCTACTGTGTATTAATGCAATTTTCTGATCTACTTAATTATCACCCAGTGTTATCTTTTTTGTATTGTATTTGAGCATTTAAACTCAACATCAAAAGGTGTAAAGAACCAGTTTAAGCAAAATGTTAACTTAAAACATAAAAATTTCAACTCTACTGCTGCTTGAGAACCTTTATTTTCAAATTTAAAGTTTTTTTTGTTGAAATTATTTTAAAAATGTGTTATCTTTTAATGATTTGCTTTTGTCTGTTATGGTTTACTTAAATATATCTATGAGTGGTAGTTAATTTTACTATAAAAAATTATTGAAACAGTTCAACAGTTTCCATCTTCTTGAACACAAATATGTAGAAAAGAAATGAAGGCACAAACCTTTCAGCAGCAATACTTTTATCAAGAAAGTGAAGAAACTTTTAAAAATATTTTATACACTTGCAAAGAGTTAGTTTTAAAGGCAATGGCTGTCTTTCTTACATCCAAAGTAAATAGAACAAGCAACTTTGTTATATCAAACTCTGAAATACATGACATATAGGTACTAGTTGCAGATCATCATAAAACTTTGTGTTTCAGCTAAAAGTGATCTTGAGGCAATCAAAAATAACAGTCACCGAAAAAAAGATTTTTCTTCCAGTAGTACATACTACATACAATCCAGAGTTCAACATAAACCTTGTGAGCTAAAATTATAGCTTTACATATAACATTAAGATTGTATGATTCAGATCACAAATGGCAGGGAAAGTGTCAAGTGCAAGGTCAGTTGGGAATTACGTTTGAAAAATATTTGTTCATTAAGTTAACACCAACACAGTCATTTTAAATGTTGGTTGTTTTCCACCGTTCAGCATTCGTCTTTAAAAATGCAACCATTAGCGAGACAACACACCAAACTGAACACCAAAGTGAGCAATTACACAATTTCCAAACAGCAGTAACAAAACGGTGCCAATATTATACTGCCGTGTCCATGAAGTACGGAAGGCCATTGTTAGCTTGCCTACGAGTGAGAATTTCGCAGCCTGTCTCCGTGACGAGCAGAGTCTGTTCGAACTGCGCGGAAAGCATCCCATCCATGGTTACTGCAGTCCAATTGTCGGGCCACATCTCGTCACGCCAGCTCCCTGCACAAACACACATCACAAATTAAGTCATTCCACCAAAGTCACACCAACAAGTCAAATAACCGAAAACTTATACGTAATACATTTGATTTCCACAGGGACCAACACTGGTACACTGGAGTCCAGACAAATTTGAACACTTTCAAATCCTTATTAAGATTTTGTTTAGGGAGGCGATAATATAAAGTGACATGATTAGGAACACGATTATACAGTGAATTGCAATAAAACCCAAATAACACTGAAAAACATGCCAAAATAAAGCACAACACCGAAATGCAAGTTAATGCACAATATAGCACCCAAAAACAAGTTATACAATGGAATTAAGTAGCATTTAACCAAAAATTAATTCAAATCATAAAAATTCAAGGAATGTCATTATTTCCAGACAAAAAATTGTACCAAAGAGCAGGGATCAAAAAAATAATTTATTTAATTTTTTTTAATGTGCATCTCTTATTGATAAACTTTGAAACAACAAATGCTTGCTAATTTATTTTTATTATTCTGAATGCATCTGTGTTAGACATACTTTATACAAATTATTATATTGTAAAAATGCAGCATATAAATTTTACTCCCTATTTTGGTGGAGTGAACAGTAAAAAACAAATATAAAAATAAAACAAAATAATCTTGTCTTTAGTAATAATAGGTATGTTGTCAGTTGGAACAATTATAATGCAGGCTATATTTAAGTTTAATTTTATGCTGTTGTTGCAAGGAATAACGGTCAAACAGTGTCTTCAGTCACATTATTTTAGGGTGGCTACTAGTGATAGGTCCATTCCTGTTTTTTTTCCCGGTGCTCTGTTCGGTACCAGTTCTTAAGAATTGGTTCTTGGTTCTCAGTTCTCACTTAAAAATTAAATAAGCATTATTTACACATTTTTTATAAGGTGTTTCAAGTAATAAACTATTGTTACGAACGTAGCAAGGCCACGTCACACGCAGGTGCAGAGCTAGCTGGGCTGCATCACACGCAGCCGTAACATGAGATGTGCCGTGCGCACCTGGGTCGCCGCTTCCCCTCCCTCCAGCCTTCAGCTCCCCGCGCGGCACTGTTAGTTTGACATCGGAAACCTGACAGCTGCGGAGTTACGCGAGCCGCCTACACGTGTTTCGAGAGATTTCTGCCATCGGGTCGGCACGGAATGACGCGACTGGCCCCAGCAACGCTCGTGAGTTCCAGAAATGGCTGCTGATATATAAAAAGAGGACGTCGGCCTCAGGAGGTGAGTTCGGAGAGTCAGTTTAGTGTTCAGGCGGGAGCTCTCCCGCAGCGGAGTTTCCGGGCGATAGTGCCGCGGGTGCGGCAGAGTGGCGAAGTCCCTGGAGGAAGGTTCCAGGGCAGAGATTTCAGTTCCGGGCGATAGTGTCCCGAGCGCGGCAGAGTCCCGAGCGAAGTTCCGAGCGAGGTGTCGAGCGGATCCTCGGCGAAGGCAAGTGCGGCGGCGGCGACGGAGGCCCACGAGGGGTGCTGCAGCGAGAGTTGCGCCAGAGGTGCGGCCCAGCGAGGTGTGAGGTGTGTAAATACGAGTAACTGAGGAAGCAACATTTTTAAGTACAATTGATTAATTGGCATTTTTATATTATTTGCTAGTAACGTAAATAGTGGCAATAAATAAAACTGTGTGTGTGATAAAAATCTTTAATTGAACTATCCTTTACGAACCGCGGTAAATCGTAACACTATTTATTGTTTCAGTTACAAAAAAAAAGCATTAAAAAGCCTATATTCAGACTTACATCTTCAACAATTTACTGTTTATAACACTAAAAATTATAATTTGTTTGTATTATTCTGTCCTCAATGTTTTTATTTTATGCTTACAAAGAAATGCATTGGCATAATGTCTCAGTCTTTAAATAGGCTATGAAAGCAAATTAAAACGTTTAGTATAGTTTTCAAGCTACAGCAAATAAACAAACCTACGACAAATGTAATAAGCATTAGTGAAAAATAATTTTAAATAATATAGAGGACAAGTAATAAAACCAAAATTTACTATATAAATCTACAATCTATAAATTACCTAAAGAAATTTATACACCCTCCTTTAAAGCATAGGAATAAAATAAATTTTTTTACAATAATGAAAATAAAAAAATGGTGAACGTTCAAAGAATTAAAATAAGAAATTGTCCATCAGACTTATTGCCTACATCAAATTCTTGTCACAAAAAAAAACATCATCTTGACCCTTTCAGGGTCTAGTCTGTTCCTCTTCACATCGCAAATGGCACCTGCAGTGCTGAAGGTACCCTCACTAGACAGTGGTTGAAGGAATACAGAAGAACTTAAGGTCATGTTGTTTGGTCAGTATTGACCAATTGCCTTCGGATCAGTCTTCTAGGTTCAAAGTTGGTTCATGCAAATAGAGCTTCATTTCATCTTCAGCACTAATAGATAACTGAGATCCTGAGCTACTAGAAGCAAGTGCTCGCATCTGGCCCAAATACAGTGACGACTACTACCCGTTTGAACACCACTTGTAAAAGATGAAGCTACTTTCTGAGGGATTAAACTAGCTTCCTTGCGCATCTTCATTTCACAAATAATTGATTCTTTAACTGAATTCAAATTTTCTTAATGTTTTCCATCCTGAAAATGGTTCATCTTGAAACAGAGATTCAACAAAGTAACCTTTAATATTAGGTCACATGTATGAATGAAGCTGAATTCTTGTTTCAGCCAAGCCAATAAATCAATTTTTAAGCAAATCATTTTTTAAGCCCTGCAGCCCAATGCCTTTAGGTACAGGAATTTCCAAATAGTACTGGATAACACAAATCAATGGCATCACCTGAAAAATAAAAGCACAGCATTGTTATGTGTGTTGTCAGCTACAGCAGCCAATTACTTAAAGCTAACGATAATAAAGGTTGTTGCTCAGTTAATTATCAACATCAGTTACAAGAACTGTAAATGTAAACCAGTGGCATAATTACTGTTTCCAACTCCACCAAGTGCACTGCTAGACTTACCTCCAAGAGTTGAAGAAGTTCCTTTGCTCAGCTGCAAATTCGCAGTGTCAAATATCTCCATCATCTCGATCAACTGCTCCAGTTTCTTCCACTCATCCACAGTTAGTTCAGCAGCTATAGTTGCATCTTTTCTACTACTAGCCATGATGACAGCATTTTTCTGCTCAGAAAGTCGCTTTATCATGTGAAGTGTACTGTTCCAGCGTGTGGATACATCTCTGTATCATTCTGTGTTGGGGGAGATCAAGCTGTTGTTGACACTGTTTCAATATTTCTGTATTTTTATAGGACTGTTTGAAACTAGAGACTATCTTCTTGCATTTGGGAACTGGTTCTTTACGACACGATTATCTACAAATGCCTTTCTCACTACAACTTGGAGAAGATGAGCAGCACATGGTACCGAACAAACATGGAATCATTCAGTGCCTTAGTGATGTCAGTTCCACCGTCCTTTACAACTGCTACTACTTTTGTTGCCAAGCACCATCAATTAAGTAAATCTGAAAGAGAGCGGTGAATGTTGACTTCAGTATGGCTAACTTCTTTGAATGGTACTAATAGTGATGGGTCAATTCCTGTTTTTTCCCGGTTCTCGGTTCGGTACCGGTTCTTAAAAATCGGTTCTCGGTTATCGGTTCCTCGATTCTGACTTAAAAAAATAAAATAAATATTATTCACACATTATTTATGAGGTGTTTTAAGTAATAAACTATTTACGGTTTTGGCTACAAAAAAGCACTAAAAAGCATGTGTCCATACTTACAACTTCAACAATTTACTGTTTATAACACTGAAAATAATAATTTGTTTGTATTGTTCTGTCCTCAATGTTTTTTATTGTATGCTTACAAAGAAATGCATTGGCATAATGATTCAGTCTTTAAAGAGGCTATCAAAGCAAATTAAAAGGTTTAGTATAGTTTTCAAGCTACAGTAAACACACCAACCTTAATAAAACTAAAATTTACTATATTAATTAAACCCTACTTTAAAACATAGGAATAAAAAGAAAAAGTTACATTAATGGAAATAAATACAATGATGGTGAACTTTCAAAGAATTAGAATATAAAATTGTCCATCAAACTTATTGCCTACATTGAATTCAGTATGTTTGCACAGTCAACAGTAAATTACTGCCACACTTCTGATGCCATTTCTTACACAATTTGCTCTATTTGGCCAGAATAATTATACTTTACAAGTGTCAACAAGCATTTTGTAACTTCCCCCTTCAAAAAAATCCCATTTGTCTAAATGAGAAAGTTACTTGCCATTACACTAGATGGCTGCAGATGCAGTGAACTTACATTCCAAAGCACTGCACAAAAAAATGCATAAAATTTTATAATGCCGAAAATTATTACGGAAAATTTTTAATCAATCATTAATTATATTAAACAAATATTCTGTGGAATTTGCAATACACCAGTTACCCTTACTTACGTGTCAACGACTCAATTAACTGCCTATTTTTAAAAACAAATTGAAACAAACATGGCGTCTTTCTGTTCTGACATCTCTGCTGAGGCACGTCATAGAGTTGCACACCTCTATGAACTACATCTATGGCACCTTCAACTGTTATGTTTTGATTGTAAAACGTACTTTGTTTACAGATGTGGCGAGAACATTAAATATTTTCACGTGTTATTTATTTTATAGTTAGAGATGAATATTATTCCACGGAAGTCCAAAAAAATAATTCATATGTGGTTTGGACGTGAGTTGAGCCATTTCATGCTGCAGTTAAGTTATAGTGAAGGACTATTTTCGTAAAGGGTTTTGCTATACTGCCGGTACCGGTACCGGTACCGGCACCGACATTTTAGCTGCGGTTCTCGGTGCCGGTTAAAATGCTGAGAACCGTAGGAACCAAGAACCGAGAACCGGTACCGACACATCCCTAGGTACTAGGTACTTCAATAACTTTCTGGCAGAGTTCCAATGTGCCAATTGTATGTTGATAAAAATGAAGTCAATGAGAGATAATCATTAATAGCACAGGAAGTCCAAAAGTCTGTGGTTAGAGCAACATTCTTTACTTCCATATGCTCTTCCATGACTATTATGAAGCTCTCTGTACATTTCTTCCAGATGTTTATTTGATAGCACTTTTCTTGTAGGAAGGGTGTACCTGGGCTCTAAATGATTAATAAGTCTTTTAAAACCTTTGTTTTAAACTACTGAAAGTGGCTGCATATCCAAGCAAAACATTTCAGTTATGAGCCTCATTATCTTTTGGGCCCTACAGTCACCAGATTTGAACTTGGAAACTGTGTCGTATGCTTGAACTAATATTGGCTGGTTTGCAGCAGATTAAGTATATTTGATTCTTTTTGGCTTGGTACCAGAACTTTCACTGCTTGGAGACAAATCTAGTGATACTCCAATTTTGTTTGAATCACTAGCCTCGGAGTCTGAAAAATTACCGCTTTGAGGCGCACTGAATTTGATGGATATTTTAGAGTACTCCTGAAATTTTGGACTATCCACAGCCTGCTCATTACAAGAATCAGGTGTCTGATCACTAGGGCCACCTGAAAGTGGTGAATAAAAATGAGGTATTTCGTCATTATAAACAGGTAAAAGCGGTATAAAAATTTGTTCAAAAAACTGAAAAGCGGTGTTAAAAATCTGCAAAAAAATTACCAAAAAAATATTATTATTTTTTAAAATTATTTTTCCATTGAATTTCCTATACAAATATGCATATATACACTTTATTAACTTTAGAATAGCATATTAAAACTAATCAACTTAGCAAATAATATATAATGTATTTATATTAAAGCCACTTAATGCATATACCTTGCAATAAATATTAAAAATATATACATATATATAGGTAAATTTACATTGATAATTTATTAAAAATGTACAACAATGTCTCTAGTATGCTTGAAATGGTTGGCCTGAAGTATCAGACTGCAGTTACAAGAATCAAGTCTTTTCGCAGCCACTCCACACGACTGTCGCAATACTTGCACATCATAATTTTACTTCCTTCATCAAAAATAAAAAAGCCATCACTTTTAAATTCCTTTACACGTTCATGCAAAGTTAAAAATTTTGGCATGTTGAACTAACCAACAATTAATTACTTCAAAGAAAATTTTTTTTTTGAATTTCAGAACCTAATGTGTTGCATTCATTGTGAATACTGAACATTTACAGAACGGCGCCATTTTAGAATAGTGGCGATATTGCCTTTTAAAAACATTGTGCTGTATTGGATGGATAACTTACAGTTCAAATAGAAACCACAAGCACAACCTGAAATCTTCTGAAGTTAAACGTTATCTTAGGTTAGGTTGGCGTTATTTAAAATACTTAATGACCGTAAAATAAAAATATTTTAATCCTTTAATTATGGTGCTTTTTAACTTGCGATCGGAAAACTTCGCAACTGTTCGGGTAAGCGGCTTTCTACATCTGGATAGACACATCTATGCATAGAAAGAGTCTTTGACTCTCGGTCTAATTTGCAGTATCAACAAAGAAGATGGCGCATGACTTCGTTAATAAAATATATTACCACGATTGTTTCGACGGATGGTTCTATTTAATTTTTTTCAGACAGCTTTATATATACGACAAGCTGAGGTTAGAAAAAATATATTATAAATTGGTAACGTTGCGACGGGGAAAAAAAATACCGTTTGGATTCCCATCCACATCCCTTACCGCATGAATTTATGAGAATACAAGTTTAATACTCTACTCACGTCAGATTTTTAAGGATTGTTAAAATTTCTTGCCGTGTTTACAGTTATAAAACGTATTGCATATTATTTTCGTAGTAAGGTAGTACAAGTTGGCACTGTCTCTGTTGTGTTGAACAAAGGAGTTAATAAATATATTTTGCATATTTCGCGTGTTTTATCGTGAATTGTCAAAACAAGGCAAATTTCGTGGGAAAATCAGATTTCATGAATATTTTGCGTTTTTCGTAATTTTTTCGCGATCACGAAAATTGCATGGCCCTACTGATCACTTTCACTCCACTACCAGATGGTTTATTAAAGTAGTTTTCGATTATTTTGGCCCTCGACGGTGTAATTGGAACATTGATGGATACAGACTTATTTCCTGAATATTTGGTGTTTCAAGTTGCCAAAGAATGTACATTTGATAAATGTTTTTTTTAAAGGTAGTTGTGGATTTCGACTCGCCTCTTGAAATAAGTTTATTATACAATAAACACCTGGCAAACAGTTTGCACAGTCAACAGTAAAATACTGCCACACTTCTAATGCCATTTCTTAAACAATTTGCACTATTTTGCCAGCATAATTATACTTTACAAGTGTCAACAAGCATTTTGTTTGACCAGTTAATAGTAAAATACATCTACATATCTATGCACAACTTGGTTTTTTTTAAATAATAATAAAAAAACCAACAACAACAACAACAACAACCACCACCACGTGTCTAAGTAATCTTCGTCAACACTATTAACACTAAAAACAAAGACGTTCCACTTTCAAAGCAATCCCGTTTCCGTTTGCCTAAAAGAGAAGTTACAAGCCATTCCGCTAGATGGCTGCAGATGCAGTGAACTTACTCTCCACAGCACTGCATAAAAAGCATAAACTTTTAGAATACCAAAAATTATAATGGAAAATATTTAGAAATCAATCATCAATTGAACCGTATTCAAAAAATATTATATACTATGGAATATGGAATTTTCACTTTTAATTGTTCTTTATACACCAGTCACGCATACTTATGTGTCAATGACTCAATTAGCTGCCTATTTTAAAAACCAGTGAAAGAAATATGGCATCTTTCGGTTCACCACTCTCTGCTGAGGCAGTTATATAGTTGCACACATTGATAAAACACATCTACGGCACATTCAACTACATATTATGTTTTGATTAAAAACGTACTTTGTTTACAGATGTGACAAGAATGTTAAATATTTTCACATGTCATTTCTTTATAGTTATGGTGAATATTATTCCTCAGAAGTCCAAAAATAATAATTTATATGTGAATTTATTGTGAGTTGAGCCATTTTACGCTGCAGTTAAGTTGTAGTGAAGAACTATTTTCGTAAAGGGTTTTGCTATACTGCCAGTACTGGTACAGGCACCGACATTTTAGCTGCAGTTTTTGGTGCCAGTTAAAATGCTGAGAACCGTAGGAACTAGGCATGTACCGATTCAAATACTGATTAACTGTAATCGCCCGATAATAATCGGTAATTAATCTTAATCTGCGATATTTCAACCGATTATTTAGACAAAATTGTCAACATTTTCTCATTATATTTATCAGTTATCTCTTAGCATTATAAGAAAAAAATGCTAATGATGCTAATATATTCTTTTAACGGTAAATAGTAAACTCTTTTAAGTTTAATTCATGAAACACCGTTCAGACTGTAGGCCTACACACGCGCTGAAAGTTTCATAAACTTTGTTGTCTAATATATTAAGTATAATCTTATTTTATTCAATTGACGATTTTCTTCTAGCATGTATGGCTAGTATTTCCATTATTGTTAGCTCCATGCATCAAACAACTGCTTTGAGTGCCACTTGTAATAAAATATAACACATAAAACAGTATAAAACACAATAATAAAATTTGAACAGCATCATCACAAGATCTCCATTTTACGTTTAGGTTACGCACGTCATGTGATGAACAAAAACAATTTGGCCAACTTATCTCACTTCACCGGAATTTCTGTTGTATACGTGAACCTTTATCTATTATTTTTTATTACGATTGAAGTCGCTTTAATAACGGGAAAGTCTTTTTTACTTTTTATTTTTACTGTATATATTAACAACAAATATTTAACCAGGAATAAAAGTTCATGATTGCGATAGTTGGTGGTCGGTTGTAGAAATATTTCTGTTTGCGACCTAAATTAATTTTTCGAATATTGGTAATTCTGTGTTAGCGAAGACTCGGCGACTGTAGATTGTTTTATTGTTTTCTAGTCACTAATGCACGTCCATACATTACGTAAACGGAGTGACGAATTCTTTGATCAAATATTACAGTATATTTTGCTAAGTTTTCTATTTGTTGGCATTTACCAAAATAAATATTTGTTAAGAGCTGTTATACATTGCATTCACTATTTAATGTTGCATAATAATCATGGGTACGCTAGTCGCAGTGCTGTGTGGAAATATTTTTTTTTAGGATCCAGGCCGGACGATATATACATATGCAGTGTGTAAATATTTTTCTCAAAAAATATCGCGTGGTGGCATACATGGAAACAAAACGTCTTTCACTACAAGTAATATGTGTAGCCACACAAAGTCAATCAGCTTGTATTTCTTCACAAAAATCTAAAAGCTATTAACTATAGGTATTAATGTTATGTGCAATACCTTAGCTAGCTTACCAAAATCTTAAATATTTATGTAAATAAAAATGATTTTGTCTGCATTCTATACACATGTATGTACACTTATGGTCCATGCCTCCATTACATCAATTTTAATCACAATGTTGTTCTCTTTTCTTTCTTTTTTAATTTATGTATGTAATAATCGGGCAAATATAATCTCTATTCTAAATCGGTTTGGAACATCGGCTGAATTTGAATTTTTATTGAATTGTTAATCGTAATCGGTAACCAGTTTTTCAATATCGGTACATCCCTAATTAGTAGGGCCTGGAATTTTTCGCGATCGCGAATTTTGCGAAAATTCGCATGAAAACACGAAAAGTAAGTACATTCGCGAAAACCACAACATTTCTATATTACTCTGCGAATATATTCCCGAAAAGTACCATTACAGTAGAATCCCGCCGATGCGAGCCCCCTCTGATGCGTCCATTCCGTTTATATGACCGTTTTTTGAGAAAACATGAAAAATTTGAGCAGAGAAAGTCGAAAATTTGAGTAAAATCGGCTGAAAAACAAGTCTGTTACACTTTGTTGGGCTCTATGTGTTCACGTTTATCTTGGTGAGAGCTGTACTGTAAGCAGCCAGGCATACAAAAGACGTCTAAAAATAGATACCACCCCTCTAGACTGGCCACGCGGCAGTGTCTAGACGAGCTCGGCGCCTCCACTATCGCACGAAAAGCCGTCTCAGCTGTCATGTTATCTTACCCGCCCGGCGGCTTGACGTCATACGTGACGTGTCGCGACGCTTACTTCTCCCATCCCCTGCTAATTCTTCAAGGCTCATCCCTCCCAGAGCCACAAACCATGTAAAAACAATTCCCCCCCCCCTCCTTATCCAACTAACATTTCAACACATTCCCTCCCTTATTTAAACCTTCTGCGTGAGAAACTGTCAGCGTGTTTTTTTTCTCTTTTTTTTTTACGCTGCGAAGGGACGTGGAAAAGATAATTGCTTGAGCTGTCAAAATAAACATCGCTGACGGCAAGGGCAGGAGCGCATCCTGTCGGTCTGTCGCTGTGATTATCTACTCCAAAAACATGTCACAGCATTTCAGGATAGCATTGTTCTTATTTCTTTCGTTTATAGCCGAATGTTTTCTACTTGATCCACACAAGGTTAAAGTATCCTTTAACCCAAGTCTTGTGTTTCAGCATAATTACCTTATTTTTACATAAGCCGTGTTCGTGTATGGTTTTGATGCTCAAAATTGATCTGGGGTATAGTTCACACAAAGTTTCTTCTCATTTGTGCGCTGGGGTTTGTTCAAGTGGCAACCCCCGTGTTCCTCCACTCCATTAAATACGAGCATATCAGTATCAGAAACATGGGTTTTATTGTACTGACAATAGCACAGTGATGTGCAAATTTTGCAACTGTAAAGTTTCATGGGATAGAAAAGATTTCATTGACAAACACCTAAAGTCGGCTAAGCATGTGGCATTGGCAGAAAAAAAAAAAAAAAAAAAAATTGTAGTTGCAAACATCTATAGCAACGTGTCTGTTTTGTTTAACTGTTTTGGATTTAATTGGCTGTTATTATGCATATTAGCCTATTCCTAGTATACATGGATTGTTTATTAAATATGTAAACTATTATACAGTCAAACCTCTATCTATCGTTTTTCAAGGGACCAACAAAAAAATTCAGTAGATGCGGACATTCAATAGATGTGGACTTCACTCTAAGAATTTTTAAAAAATATTTCAACCTCAAAATTAGTGTCAGAAATATATCAGTTACTTGTCATTAAAGTTAAATCAGTTGAAAAATAAATAAAAATGGAAGTATTTTACTTAATTCAATTTACACTTGCAAAAAAAAAAAAACATACGCACAATAAATCTACATGGAAATTAAAGTCTTTTTCAATATCCTGAAGTCTGAAATATGTTTACTCATGTCATCAAATGTAGAGCTGTACTGAAGAAGCCGATTTTGCCAATATTTAGTTGAATCGGCATTTCTGCCGACTTCCGATACGCTTGTTAATTTTCGGCCGATATTACTGAAAAACGAGAGACTGCCATAACCTAAACATCCACGATTACCCTTTTCGCTTTTCGTAGTAGTACTGCATTTTTTCAGATCGCATTATTTCTTCGCAACATGTGCCAAACGTACATATAAAAATTTAACATCCTATTTTTCAATAATGTTCTTTATTTTTAATATGTTATAAATAAATACATTACCGTCACGGTAAATATACATCTCGTTTGTTACGGTAACTGTAGTGCAAATGTGGTAGCTATCGTGCTTCTGTAGTAATTATGGTATCGACAAAGAATCTTTAGTTCTTTTTATGGTAATTATCTTAGGATAACAATTGGGTTTGTACTGTAGTTATGGTACATCATCCTTATTTATTCGTAAGTTGTTGTTCATTTGTCTTTTCTTTATATTTACGTGCTCCATTACTTGGCTGCAGATTTAAGTTGATTTTTACTACTGTATACTATTGTTACTGTTTTTATGACGGTTTCTTTCTAAGAAATGGTTATTTCTGCAAAATCTTTATGGTTAAACGATCATCTATTATAATTTATAGTGACGGGCCCACATATTTTGTACGTTCAATGCGGACAAAACGATAATTCGAACATCGGTATAAGCGGACTTTTTTAACCTTAGTTGTTTGGCAATTTTGTAGAGCTGTAGCAAACCGTATGTATTCGTTACTGAGTAACGGGTGCGGCATCTAGTAACGAGTAACGAAATGTTACACACAAATGCATTTCGTTACTCACATCTTTCGTATGTTTCACGCATGCGCGCGCGTATTCGTTACAAAGAACGATGTTTGTTTATTAATAAAAGTATAATTTGGAAATTCGTCGTCCAAGTTTTTTACTGTTTATTAAAGGTATTGTGTGTGTAGACAAAGTTTTAGATTCGAATAATAACAACGTAAGAAAGTATTTTTTACAAATTATAAATACAGTAGAACCCTGTTATAACGAATCTGAAGGGAGTAGTTTATATGTTCACTATAGAGGGGAAACTTTATATCTGGGAAAACTTTTATATTGGCAATACATACTCAAAAGCAAAATCTTAACTACACATAGGCCTAAGCCAAGAAAAGAAGGAATGGAAATACTCAAAGCAACAGTTTTATGAGCAAATGCAGATATTATTTTTAATGAACTATACATGTACAAACTTTCTATTACCTAATGGTTCTTGGACATCGGCGTATTATCCTTTTTTCAGGCATTTAATACTCTGTGACGTTTTCGCAGCTTGAGAAAGAAGATTGTTCAGTTTGTTTAATATTGTACTTAATGTGAATGTTGTAATTCCCAGTTCCTTTGCTATTAACACGTGCGGGACAGTGGGGTTAAAGTCTACCTTTTCAATAATGTCCAGTTTATCTCGCACAGATAATGCCTTACGTTTTTTACCGCATTTTTGACCCTTTTTTTATGTACGTATTTCTTATTGAAGCACATATGCAGCTTAATAAAACGAAATTCTTTTTACCGTCAAAAGTAAATAAACGAAAAATAACGAGTCTGGCGCATCAAAGATCACTACTTATCATTTAGTATTGCAGTTGCTAAAGCTGGAACGAAATTTTCTCACTTTCTATGGAAAAATTTAGTCCACAGAGTTCTATCTAGTGGTAGTCTTACGAACCTTACTCGATCAAAATGTCCGAAACGTGAACGATAAAAATGAAACGTAAAAATATTGAATTTGCTGCTATAATGTACATACGTATTTGTGTGGCGGTAATTTATTTTTTATTTTGAATACATATTAAATGTACACGCGTTCGCCCATTCTTTAACTATGCAGGGAAAACTATTTTTTATTTTCACCAAACTGATCACCATTTCTGGCTACACGTAGCATACCGAGGCCACTCGAATACGACTTGTTTATAATATGAACAGTGGACAATCGAGTAGCGTATTGCGGAGAAAAACTTCAATGTGATCAAGAATAGACGTTTTGTGAAAAAAAAACTTGTAATTATATGAAAATATAGAGAAAAATGTGCATTATGTCGGCAAAATTTGTTTGTGGTACGCGGGAAAACGTATCAACATTGACAAAAGTTGTGCGCTATATCCAATAAATTAATACATAACCTCACATCATTTTGCCGGGACTGAGACGGAAATTCACAATAAATGGGAATTCATTATAGGCGGGTTCACTATAAACGGGTTCTACTGTATGTATGTTTTTGTTTTTTATAATCACGTATTTTCACGTTTTATGTTCTTATCTTAAAAGATATATTATAATAAAGCCGCTCTAATGAGAGTTAATTGTTTCTTGGCTAACAAAAGCTGTTAATTATAAAATATTTTTAATTGTTTATATTCGATTTATTTTTATTTACGCGACGTCATACTGTACGCGTACGAAATACGACTCGATTCGATGCTGTTACATAACATAGCATGTGCCATGTCATGCGGTATCAGAAGTAACGAGTAACGATACGAAAGTAACGAGTACTGATTGTTATAGTAACGAATACATACGAGTACACATTTTTTCGTTACTTTTACACCTCTATACTGTACGCGTACGAAATACGACTCGATTCGTTGCTGTTACATAACATAGCATGTGCCATGTTATGCAGTATCAGAAGTAACAAGTAACGATACGAAAGTAACGAGTACTGATTGTTATAGTAACGAATACATACGGGTACACATTTTTTCGTTACTTTTACACCTCTACAATTTTGCCGGGACCGTAGAAAGTATACGATTAACACGGACAATCGATACATGCGAGTTCGATAGATAGAGGTTTGACTGTATTCAATAACTGCACAATTTAGTCAACATTTAAAATACTGGTAAAATTTCCATTGCATAACGAAAATACCGACTTAAAACCACCGCTTTTCTAATTTGAAAGTACCGCTTTTTGCATACTGAAAACACCGAAATTTTCCAGGCCCTACTAATTAGGAACCGAGTACCGAGAACCGGCACCGACCAATTTCTAGTAGTTACAGTAACTAGATAACTGTAATTATTAATGGAAAAATGTCAAGTAAAACCTGCTTAAAACATTAATCTGGAATTTTGATTTTAACAAAGCCTGTAAGATTATTGATACATTTAATACAAATAATTATCAAACTAGCATATACTAACCTTGCGAAATCATTGGTTCTATAGTGAAACAATGTCCAGGCTTCATAACTCCAACTGCCTTATTTTCTGAAACAAAATCAAATATGTCTAGTTTCATGCAGCTCGCATGTTTCACCACCACCTAACAAGGTTCTGAACGAAATAGTGCCTATTCTCAAAAATAGCTTCAAACCCCAGAAGAAAGTACCATTCGCAAACTACTCACGCTTCTACCTCATCCTAAGTACTTTTCAGCTTGGTATTTCTATTAAAAACTTTTTTAAAACATATCATAGCAACCTTTTTTTGTTACTACTAAAAATGTCAGTATCTTGAATATCAGATCCTTCCCAAAATAAATGTTCATTATCACAAATTGCTTTCTTATAAAACTAACTTGAAGCCTATTGGAAAACTACTTAAGTTAAATTTTAGATATGCCTTTTCTTATATTAAATAAATGTATACCTTAAGTGTAAATAGTGATAGTATACATTTTTGTGAATTGTGTTTAGGAAATATGCAGGAGCAAAATTTTATGAAGCTTTGTTTTAGCACATATTAAAAAATTACGATTTATACACCAAAATTAAATTCATAAAATTGAAACCATAGAAAATGTACAAATCTCAAGATAATAAATGAATCTGAATTTAATTATTTTCAGGGTTATCACTGCTTAGATCAGAGGTCTTCAAATGATAAATGGACACTGTGATCTCAACATAGTTACAATTTATAGTGACACCTCATTACAACGTAACTCACTTTAAAAAAATTTCTCACTTTTAAAGTTGAACATACATATTTCCAGATCTCTACAATGTATTTTATTTTTAATAATAATAATTAATATTAAAGAACTCTTATTACAAAAAATAAAAAAAAATATGGGTCTTTACAGGTAAATTGTAGTGACATTTCAACGTACACACTTTTCCAGCCCAAAATTGCAGTGTAAGACGAGAACAAAATCAACAGGAAGCTGTAAGACAAGGACCTACTTGCATAATGAGGAACGCTGGGCGCAGTGTGGAACAGTCTGTGGATGCCGTGGCCACAGTAGCTACGAACCACAGAGAAGCCATGAGCCTGCGCATGCTTCTGTATCACGTTTCCGATCTCCCGATACTTCTCACCTGGTCGCACTGCAAGAAATACACACACCAGCACTCGACAAGATGGTACATCAAATTAAAAAGGTTTACAATTCTTACAAGGAAACAATGTAGGTATAAAAAAATTGTGTTAGTTAAGACAGTACCAAACTTGAAGAGTTTTAAGGAAGAAGGGCCTATAATGCTTTGGATCACATTTTCATCAAAAATGTATTTAAAATTTTTAATCATACATATACATCAAGACTAGGCCTGTACAGAATACCAAAATTCGAAAAAGGAACAGGATCACTTACACCTTTTTTTCCCAACTGGAGGGAAAATATATGTATTTTTTTCCATTTACAGGACTTTTTCAGGATTTTTATGTGGAGAATTTTTATTTTTCCTTACGTTCAACAAGCAACATAAATTTAGAGGAAACTAATATATATATAAAAAAAAAGATTTATCATGGTTATTCAAATACATAACTAACAACCTGCTGCAGTTAAAAATAACAGAACTAGCTGCAAACAGATAAGGCCTTATAGTGTCTGTAAATCAGTGCACAACGCTATGTCCACCTGGTGGTTTAAAAAACCTGGTGAAGAAAATTCATATAGATAGAGTAGAAAAATCCAGCTCTAAACATAAGGAGTAAGGACTCTATTATCCTGAAACGCCATGACATATTTTTCGGATAGGTAACATAAAGCGACGACCAACCGACCCCGGATGCATCCCCACTGTACAGTAACTAGAGCCCGGCGATTTATCTTGTGAGCTCAAACAATTATAGTTTTCCATGGGTTGACGAAAAACAGGGTCGCTTTACAGCGTTAAATAAAGCAAGGAAATGTTCAACCCTTTTACCCAAGCAGACATGTTCAGGACATATAAAGAAAGTCACCTGTTATATTTATCCTGTTTCCTTACTACAACAGTTATTTGCTTCACATATTAATAATACAGCCTATATCTGCCTCTTAAAGTTTCACTTATAAACTCAGCCTTAAATTTTCACATTTGAATCAAAACTCTTTATGTCTTAAAATTTATATTTTGACGTCAACAGTGTGAACTTAGAACACCACCTAACTACCCAAAAGACCTTAAGTGTATTTCTTAATGTTACAAAGGAAATTTTAGAAAATACCTTGATTCTATGTAATTAGTACGTAGGCATGTGCGAAGGTCTCTTTTTAAATGCGAAGCGAAGTCGAAGCGAAGCTTATATTGTGTGAAGAAATGTCGAAGGAAAATCGAAGTCGAAGGATTTGAAATAACATAATTTTTAATATAAAAAAAATTTTTGCATATGTTTTATCATGATTATATAGACTAAAGAAAATTCCATTGTACCAAACATCTTCAAAAAAATGTATGTATACTACATAAGTACTGTTAAATGTCTTAATCCACAGGAAAAATAAGTACTTTTCATTTATTTAAAATTTGTAAAATTCATTCATCTGGTTTTCATTAGTAAAGTTAAATTCCACCTGGCTTTGAAGCGTGTTAGACAGCCATTTGAGGCTTGAAAATTGTCAATTCCAAGCCTTAGTGCCTCCATTCGTGCTTTTTCTTGCAGTGCTGTGCTCAAGATGGGTATGTTATTAGAGCGTGCTTGCACAATCCAATCAAAAAGATTTTTGTCAAGGTCACTATCGATACATTTGCTATATCTTGTCCTCTTCTGGTGCAGTTTTGCAGCATTTTCTTCAATTTTTGCTCTGTCTTTTATAATTGTGGACAGAGTTGTAGGTGCAATATTAAAGCGTTTTGCATCACACTTTTTCTTGCAGTTGTCAACAGCTGTAAGAATCTCTAGTTTTTTGCAATGCTGATACCCACACGCTTTCGGATACTCATAACTTCTACGGGTAGGCCTACCTACATATGCTGCCGTAATACACTAAATATAAAAATATAAACAGGTTATCCACGTCGTCACGTCGCCAAAAACAAGTTTCACGAAACATCACAAAATGTTCACTAGCGTCGGAAACGTGCCACTAGATCTGTTGAATAAATGTTGTATACGTATTACATTTGTGTACGATTGCGAAAAATGTCAATCTGAAATGATGTTTACAAACAAATTATAGGTTAGGTCATCGTAACAGAAAACAAACGGTAACCAAAAACGCATTAGTAGTCGTTGGCCATCATATAATACACATTTTATGTACCTAGCCATATATGGCCGCCATCGGCCAATATCCATTGCTACATATTCAAACGCGAAAATACGCATTTTGTAGGATAAATATTATAATCGAATCTTTTTTTCTTAATTGAAAAAGTTAAGCGTTTTTTATTTATAACTCTTGATTATTCCGCATAAATGTTATGTTGTTACACCAATCACACATAAAACGGAATTTTTTTTATACGAATGAATTTTCTATCTGCACGGTTACCAGCACTGCTACTCCCATTTTACTCAACGAAATAAAGAAAACGTCTGTAAACAATTTCCACAAGACCTGTTGTTAAACAAAGCTATAGAATTGTGAATGAAATGGGAAAATGTTTAATATTTTGTGCATTAATATCGGCAAAACGATACGTATTAACGAGAAATTACCGTCCAGGGCTTTGAAAAACGTACGTTATATATTTATTATGCCTATTAATTTGCATGGCGTTTCAAGAGACCGGCGGCTTTATACGTTATACTGGATTGTACGTTAACACAAACCAGTCCAAATTACTGCAGGAAATGTTCTTTCCCAAATTAAAAAAATCTATTCCCGTGCAGCCTTAATAAATACACAGCGTGATAGAACAATAATGATCCTTAGGGACCCCAGAAATTGGTAAATAAAACTGGCTCATTTCGGTGTAAAAAAATAACAAAAGCGGTGCAAAAAAATTACAAAAGTGGTGCAAAAAACCGGTGTAAAAATTAGCAAGCGGTGCGAATAATCGGTGTAAAAATAAGCAATCAGTAGAGACCCCAAAAAATTGTGAAAAAATTATGCCATTGGCGGTGTAAAAAAAACCTCATAGCCTTACTGCTTCCTTATTTGCCTGGCCAATTTTTGGGACATAAGTTTCTCTAAGAGTGTTGGCTGATGATGGCAAATCCCCTGCACCTAAAATGTATACATAACTTACAATATACTTATAAATAGGTAGCATTTATAAGGTTATTGCTGAAAAATATTAATGGGCTAATTTATTCAAAATAATTCTTAGCCAAACCTAACCTAACCTTTTCTAGATTAGGTACTGCTGGATTAGTCAAACCATCAATCAATCAGTCAAAAATATATTGTGGTGTGCTCACCATTTCACAATGCAATCCATCCTATTTATGTGTTTGTTAATCTGAGGTACTTGCATATTTATTTGAAGTAAAGGTAAGTTAATCGATAATATTGTAGGCCTACATATGCTTATGAACTTTTATTAGAGGGGGAAAACATTTCTAAATAAATAAGGCTAACCTTCAACATGGGTGTTACACCATTCCCTCATAGCTGGATGATCAGCTTTTTCCAAAGGAATGTTAACTTACAGCATCATATTAACAAAATCAGAAAAAAAATTCTTGTTTTCTGCACTTTCAAGCTTGTTTGCTTTATTCACGCTGTCGCCTATCGAGATTTGTTTAGACACGGTAGAATGCTTGACAAAATAATTGTCTTTTTTGTTTTGTTTTATGTGTGTAATTTGCCACATGATTTTTGCACGTGTCTTTGCGTGTACAATCAACCCGCACGTTGCAGAACTTGCACATCATAATTTTGTCCCGCTGATCAAAAATATAAAATCATCCGATATTATCTCTCTTTCGCGATCAAACATTGTCGAAGTTTTCGGCATCTTAGCCACAAATTCAATTGTATTACAAAACTTACAAAATGTGGACGGTAGTTGTAAACACTCATAGAAATGTGCACGCAAAAATGACTACCATCTTAGCTCGATGCGATTAAATTAGGTTAGAAAAATCGACACCAGTGCGCCTTGCGGCAGAAACGACCATTATTCAAAACACGAAAACTGTGGAGTCAATTTGTTATGTTGGTAGTGCGCACATATCGATTGTTGACAATTTTTACATTTTGTTTTCATTTGCGATGGCAATATTTACTGCTTGTAAACAGAGTAATAAAAATACGTGGATTTCAGTAACGTGTCAAAACGAAGATAATATCACGGCACTAGTCTTTCAGTCTATGTTTATTTCACGCCTATGTTTATGATGGCGTAAATAAATAGAACTTACGACATAAGGACATTATTTTGTGCGAAAAAGCGTGAATTTCGCGCAAAAATTCGTGAATTTCGCGACTATGTCAAAATCAAAGGAAAGTCGCAAAATTCGTTTAAAGTATCAAATTTTCGCGTTATTTCGTGAATTTCGCACTTCACCATTTTTCGGGGTCTCTAATTGATCCTTCTTCCTGGTGTTAAGGATGAATTTTATGCTCTTAGAAGCTATGTGCACTTTAAACTTGCATAAAATCATCTTATACACCCAAAACATACTGTATGAAAATAAGCAAAGTGAGATACGTTTATCCATAAAGTACAATTTTCAAAAATGCATATAAGATAAAATAAGTAACAAAAAAAATAGTAAACCGAGAATTTTTTTTAACGTACATTAGAGAAAATAAAATTGAAATTTTACCAATTTTTTGATGCAAAAGCAGTTTAGAACCCACTTAAATGTTTCAACATCTCAAAAGCATAAGAGATTTTCGTAATGTGCCATTCAGTACTAATATTTTATAGGTAAATTCCATGAACACTAATGCAACAAAAATAAATAAATTTCTGATTATTTGCAAACTTCCATTGTATTTTTTTTGTACATGCATTTAAATTCTGTTTTATTAAAAAAATTTCCATAATTCTTTGTCACAACAAATTTTCACATAGGAATGTTATGTCATGCATTTATTGTCATTAAAATAAGGTGACAATTATCAAAGTCAATTTCTTTTAAAAAATCAAGTTAATATTTTATTTAGTAATCCTATTTTTAATAAAACTGCCATTCACTGTCTAACTGAATTTGCTTTTGATGTTAACATCCATGATTTTTCAATAACTTTGATGGGAAAATTTAATCCCCCCCCTTTTCCACTCTAGTGCACTTCAAAATATGTACACATCTGCTATCTATGCAATCACCCTTCAGTTCATGATTAGGACCACTTACCAATATCAATGGCTTTGTTAAGGCACTCCCAAGACACACGTACAAGTTTGTTGGCATCTTCAGTGGTGGCTCCAACCAAAAACGTCTCATTCAGGTCACCGTGGAAACCTCTGTGATACACTGTGATGTCCACTAAACACACAATTTGCTCAGTATTAACATGAGTTAATCTGTACACAAGATTAAGGTCTAACTAAAGTGCAACAAACACAGTTCAAACTGTCATACCTTGTAGGAGATTGCAGGTCTTTTTAAATAAATAAATTAAAAAAAAAAATTCAACATTTCAAAACAAATTTTAAAAAAAAGATTCCTTTTTGATGGATACAGCAAGTGGGATTCATACAAGATGCACGAAGCCAAAAAGTTTTATTGAGAAATTTGTATTTGTTTACTATAACATAGCCCATATATGATTTTTATATGCTTAACATTCTTTGCATTCAAAAACCGTATTACAGAACACTCTTCACAGTCGGTGTGATCGGCAATAGTCTTAAAACATTTTGAACGCTCACTAGCACATGTAAACAAAACATAATCCGGCTGTAATGGCATCAGTGGACAGGCAATGAACCAAAGACATGTGACTATATTTTACATCAATTACTGGAATCCTGTGAAGTATGAAAAAAAAAAAACTATATGTTTGAATTTGATTTAAAATATAGGTATTCTGTATTAATGAACAATTTGATGCTCAATTCAAAATTTGATTAAAATGAAAAACAGGATCAGGAAAGCATAGTACCATGTTTTAGGTTCACAAACACAAGAATACTAGTGTTTGTGTTATCAAGAAGGTTTACAATGATGTGGCATCACCGGATTACCCAGGGTAGAACCCGACACTGACTGTGTTCGTGCATAAGCTACATCAGATTTGTGTTTTACGCAAGTCTATTATTTTTTCACTGATGTAGTCAACTCCTTCACAGTAAGGTAAAATCCAAAACACAAACACAATCACAGACATTGCTTGTCATGTACTGACAGTATTATTATTGCTGTTGTAAAGAACTATTCTTACAATTGCCGAGTGACTTTGGATAATTGGAATCAGGATGAAATTTTAAATTTTAGTTACTTTAATACGCTGTTCTTGATAGTAAATAGTCAAGTATTATGTGCATAATCACTTGAAACCACGGTTTAAGGGGTGAACTTCCATAAAAACTTAAATAAAACAAATGTGAAACACTACATAAAATAATAATATTCAAGTTAATACTCAGCACATCACTGAAGCGCAAGTTAATACATGAAGTAATACATAATTTAAAAAAAAAAAAACACATTCACACACACACACACACCATACACCAATCCCTCACTTAGCACGACTAATGTGTTCCCAAAAATTTTTGTGTTATCCAAAATTACATATTCTAAAGCATTAGTCTCCATAAATAGCAAGGCTAATTTACTTAATGTGTTCCAAAATGTGTAGGGAAATATTCTTTACTTAATATAAATGTGTGAAACAACACTCAATGATAAATATGTCACACTAATTATCTTTATAAGCCTACCATAGAATACTTTGTATGACAAAAACGACACTACGTAATGGGAGACAGTTATCGTCAGTCGGCTGGTTGGCGTGCTCGCCTGGGAGTGACCAATTCACATTGCATACCTTTCCACAAACTTTCCAAACCATTCTTTACTGGCAGTGAAACCGATATTAATGTTTGGATATTTACATTTTAATTTTTTTAAAAATTAAAGTACTTATTCGTGTTATACTATACTGCTGCTAAACTTCTTCGGTGTGTTCTTACTGCTGGTGCCAGTACCATTAATAGTACTCGTTTATTTATATATAGACCCTTTTGTTGTGTGTGTGTTGTCGGGACGATATACACTGGCTGTCACTATTTTTCAAAATATATATATAGACATATATATATGTGTCAATGGTACTGTTATGCTCTTGTACTCTGACCCTTAGAAACATGCAAAAAAAAATGTTATTTATCATAAAACACACACTCTTGGACACAGGTAGCTAGGTAACATATATCAACACATAGGGATAGAATTCAGGTTTTTATTAATAATAAAAATTGCTATTCATCAGGGACAACTAACATATGTGTAGAGATAAAAATCAATATTAATATAATTAGATAAAAAAAATCACAGAAAAACAATCCTAACGATACTGAACATGACTCGTGGATATGCGCTTATGTAAATTAAAACATCAGGAAAATACGTAGCACACATGAATCGTTCACAAAAGTTCGTTAGTGTATGTTCAGAAAATAAATCAAATGATGTTTTTACGGACGCATTCTTACATACCAGAAAATGTTTGAAATCATAGCACAATTAATAATTAGTATGATTACTGTTTATGTTTATATTTGGGTTCGTATTTGCCTTGGCTTAACTCAGTTTATATGGTAGAGACACGAAACTTGTACTCCCATTTCACCTCTGGGTATCACAAAATAAAATAATAATTTAAATCTTGGAACTAATAATTCATGACGTAGTTCAGGATAATTGACACCTTTTACGTGAAAACTAATCAGTTTGTAGTCAAATCGGAGTTATTTACGACGAAATTACATACAGCTGGGTATGTCTATGGGCGATACAAAATGCAAGATCTTTACTTACAGATTTTCACTCCTAATAACATATCCGTCAGAATATGCCCTTATAATCTTACACATTATTTATTTATACGTCGTTTAAGCTCATCCTGAGTGTCGGATGGCATAATCTAGCTAGCTATATTTCAAATTTAAAATAGGCCTCGCGCCTTTGCGTCGGCATCAGACGCCTTCATACAACCAACCTCCTAATTAATACGTTCTAGACGCCTCACATCTAAAACACGGCCTCTCATTGGCCGAAACCAAAATCGGTTAGCGTAATTTACAATATAAATACCGTAAATAACACTTATTAATACAATTGAAAACACAAAAATGCGGTAAATTTAAAACGAAAATTTCCAACAATGAAAATTTCTTTAAGTAATACCCCGAATAAAATCATCGTTTATTCGTTAAGTTCATTAGTCCTTAGAGGGGTATACTCAATTGACTGTCCATATAATTCCATTTCAGGTCATAGAGCATAGCTCTCGTAGATATACATAATTAATAAAAAATATATTTAAATAACTTTTGCGGGCGAACAATATACAAATTAAATAATAAAATTTCATAATAATAATAACAGTCAATATAATAAGTTTTCATAAATAATAATATCATTAAAATAAGTCATAACTTTCTGTGCATTATGAAAATAGTAACAGCACAGTGTATTTACCACTTGGTTACCATCAATCCTGCCAGGCCCGTGATTTTTTTTCATTGCACCATTCATTTAAAAACCTCTTCCATGTGAATCATCTGTTCATTTCTGTTCCCGTATATAATGATGTCAAATACATTCCCGCTAGTACAACCAACAGCATCAAACTTATATAAACATTATATAGTCATTTTGTACGATTGTGCACATAGTTGACTTTTTAAAAACTAAAGTGCGACCAACATAAGTGTGGCCTTTATGACATTCTGCACACAGTAATACTTCTAGTTTTGTCTCAAATACTTGAACACTATGCATTATGCTCTCATTTGGAAGCCATGATTCCAATATGATTCCAACTGCGGGTGCTTGAGCACATACAGTTAACAGTAGACGAATGGGAAGACGTTTGTAGTGTTTGTGCGAGTTACCTGCCACTGGCTAGACTGAAGTTCATCACGGCCCAGCCTGTGGCCAGGCGACAACAGTACAGCAAGGCGGCATCCGCGCGGACGTAAAGACAGTTGGTCCTTTACACTGGCCGCAACTGAACTTGCTATAGCTGATGTTTCAACAACAGTCACTAGCATAGTCAGACCTGCGCATGCATACATTCCTCCCTCGTATGGCTGACTGTATACCACGGTAATCTATTGTTTACCGAGTTGAAACAGTGTGTCATCATGCCCGATTTTTTTTTTGCCTGTAGCAATTTCCTGCTAACTGAAATTTATAGACATGCTATTAAAGACAGGGGCAGTAAAATTAACATCGTGCTAAATAAATTCACGTATGAAGACATGCTAAGTGAGAGATTGGTGTAACCAAGAAACGGAAATTTTGTTCAACATCTAATATTCAAGTAATGTCATTATTTTAGCATGTATGGGTAAAGTGGATGAAAAAATTAATTTTATCCATGATGATATATTTTTTAAAGGGATGGGACGATTCCAATATATCAATTCTCGATAACCAATTCTCGATTCTCTATCGATTCTCGATTACCTATCGATTCTCGATTCCTATACTGAACAACTGATAGATTTTTTTTAACATACAGAGAATTTCACTTGAATTCTGAATTAAAGAAGTTTATTTAAAGCCACACACATTTAGCAAATAATTGGAAGTTAACAGCTTTCAGAAAAAATTCAACACTTATACAAATTGTAGAAACTGTTTTAAACTTTTAATTTATGTACATATAAAAGAAAGATATTGTAGTTAACTTTTTAACAATTATACATCACTAGTTTCAGATCCTACAAAAATTAACCCAGAGGATGTAAATTAATGTATTAAAAAAAACATAAGGCCTACTCAAAACTCAACAAAATGTCACTACTGTGAACAAACAAAACAATTTACAAGTTTTTGTTTAGCAAAACAAGCCTTCGCACAGTTTCAGGGTCTAAACGATGACGCTTGTGGTCAACTATCAGGCCAGCAGTACTGAAAAGTCTTTCAGAATACACTGTGGATGGTGGTATGCTAAGGTACTTTTTTGCCAGTTTTTTTATGTTAGGGAATTTGTAATTTTCCTTCCAGTACTTGAAAATGTCTGCAGTGGGAGGAAGAATTGATTCCTGAAGGTAAGTGTTTATTTCATCCTTCACAGAAGTTTCCTTTGATTCACACTTGGCATCATTCATGATGTTGTTGTAAAATGCCCACATTCCATGACTCGCTGCTGGTGTTGCTGTTTGCTTTGTTTAGAGTTTGGACATTGGGTAACTCAGGCACTGAGCAGTTGGTTTTTGTTGATTCTTCAATTAAGTAATTTTGTGCCACTTCAACACACTTTTGGTTAACAAACACATGGCTTTTCAGTCGAGGATCAAGAAGTGTTGCTGCTGCAAACAAAATTTCTTGCTCCACTTCTGCATACCTTAAGTTCAATGAAGAAATGAGATCATTTTTCATACCCAGAATTCCTGAGCCATTGGGTGCTGGCTTTTGTAGCTCATCGGTATTACCTCTGATGCAGTCACAGTTGCAGAACTAACAGCAGGTATAGCATGGTTGAAAATGCTCAGTAGGTCAGACAGATGGGCAAGTAAATTCCATTCTGCAGTCGAAAGTTCTGCAGGCAAATTGAGCTTCGTTGCAGCTAGGGTGACTGCCTGCTTTTGCTCAAGTAGACGTTGCAGCATGTGTAATGTAGAATTCTATCGGGTGGGTTCGTCTTGGATGACTTTATGGATGCTGTTTTACACTCAGAACAGACTGAGCATTTTTCAGTTCCTTGCACGCTTGACTTGAGTGTTTAAAATGACCAACAATGCGGCGGCATTTTGCTGTCAAACTAGTTACATTCTAGTTGTTAAGTAACCCATCTGTAACAACAAGCTGAAATATATGCGCTAAGCAAGAGAGATGTTGAAACTGTGATGTCTCTAGTAGGGCTCTCTCACAATGCAAACAACCTTTTCACTCAGATTCCACTCTTGAAGAGTTTCTGTGATAAAAGTGCAAATGTTCGACCCTGTGTATGAGAATTCAACAAATGGGATTACCTCAATACAAAGGTGTTGCAGAACAAAATTGCTGTCGAAAAAGTGCACCGTCAGAATTATATAATCGTCATTATTAGTTGAAGTCCACATGTCTGTTGTGAGGCTCACATACTCTGCATCTGTCAGCTGTAGTTTGACACTTTCTGTGAACTCATTGTACATCTCTGGTATCACTTTCTTCGAAAAATGTTTCCTACTGGGCATTACATACCTTGGCTCCATGAATTTCACAAATTCAGTAAACCCTCTGTCCTCGACAATACTAAAAGTCTGCTTATCTAGGCACATCATTCTTCCAATATGTCTAGTTATTGATTTAGCTTTTGAGTCACCTGGTTTGAAAGGTGAGGTTTGAGTTATAAATTCTTTGAGTGTTGGTTGGACAAGGGATTTCTTGGCTATTGGTTTTGGTTTCAGCATTTGGCACTGTTTGAAACTGCTTAGAAAGTCTGTGGGATTAGGTGAGCTGGGATCACCAAGATCAAGTATTGTACAAGCAGATGACTGGGGTATTGACTAAGTAGTGCTGCTGCTTTTGCTAGGAGATGAACAAGGTTGATGACTGACTTAAATCAAAGGTGATGAAAACAATGAACCACTGTTGCAGGGCAAGGAAGTTGATATCTCTGCATGAGCTGGTATGTCAAAGCCCCTATTTGCTGAATCAAGTTTTCTCTTCTTGGTATCTTCAATAAACGCAGTATGTTTCCCAAGATGTTTTTTCATGTTTGTTGTTGTTTTTGAAGCACCACCTAGTGAAATTTACGTACTACAAATTTGGCAAATTGCATAATTGTTGTCGTTTGGATAAATAAAAAAATTCTCCCAGACTTCACTTGACATGATCGTAATTAATAAAAATGTAGTAAACACTCGGAAGTATACAATGTTTTTAAAGCATTTTAAACAGCACAGTACAAATACTTTCAGATATACAACAATTTCGAAGTAAATTACTTAGTAGGTACGTGTTTACGTTTTGCCGATGCTGCTTTCCTTATGGTAGTTGATTCGGCGGCCATGTGCTAGCTATCTATTACTGATTCAGTAAACCTGAATGCACAAACGACCATTTGTGATAGAATGAAAGCGCCCTTTTTTTTTTCTCATAGCAAACTGTTATATCGTGCCATACAGCACGGCAGCAAGCTGTAGCAATGTATTTACTCCATGGAGATATACTCTATGGCTACTACATCTTTGGTATCTGGTGATGTCATGTTGCTATGCTAAGCCAATCATAACCTTAACACGCCTAATATATAATATTTAAAGCCGGCAGTAATAAGTGTAACTATTAACAGTCGGGGCAATTATAAGTATATAATCATTTAAAATGTTTAAAGGTATGGTACATTTGTACGTTAAGTTACGCAGTTTTATTATGATATTAGTAAGAGTCCTCGGCATTTATATTTTCGTTGCGGCGGATACAATAAAATATTTATATTCCTCTGATTTATGAACAGTAATGGGCAAAAATCTTCACTAAACTACCGAATGTTTAAAATTTGCACGAAAAATTATTTTAGAAAGCATATTATGCTGGTTTTGGCATTTTTATTCCAGTACCACATATTTGTTGTATGTTTGTAGATAAATTGTGACGCAAAGATTAGGTTAGGTAATCGAAAATGCAAATAATCAACATTTTCCCCAGATTCTCGATTAATTTCACAGAATCGATTGGTGGTATCGGGGTATCGAAGAATCAATTTTCCCATCCCTAATTTTTTATATTCTTAACTATTGAATGATTATAGTATTACTTCAAAAAAAATATTTTATTTTTGGTTATGAGTAAAAAATTGGCTTGAGACATCAAATGGTTATATAAATAAACGTAAGTATTTAATTAAGCCAATAAAACAAAAACAAAATTAATTAAATTTAGATAAGAACAATCCCACCAAATCTTGTCTATAATTTTAGTATGGGCCAATCAGATCCTCAAATACCATCAAATCCTTAGTATTCAAAGAATTCAATGCTAAAAAAAACTAAGAAAAATATTAGAGGAAATAAAGTAAAGAAAAAAATTAAACACTGAAGTTTACTAAATCAATTTTTTTCTTCATACCTTTGCTGTTACCATTGCCCAAGATATTGTTTTTTTAACATGTAATATACAGTAGAACCCCGATTATCCGTGTTAATGAAGGGGACGAGTGAGTCGGATAATCGAAAATCGCGGTTAGCCGAGTCATGCTTGCCTCAAAGGTCATTAGCCCACAGACAGCCATCTGTGGACATTCGGAGATTACATATATACACATGCTTTGTGTGCGTGTGCGTTGTTGACATAGAAGCGGACTGCTTAGTGCTGGGCAGCAGTGGTTTTTAAGTCTTTCGTGTGCGGAGACGTGGGCACGCGAGTCGTTGTTGCACCGAGGTGTGTGACTAGCCGCCCGCCAGTCCGAGGGCCCAAGACAGCTGATAGCTGCCAAGGTCACGCATTCTTTTCATCGCCCGTAAGCGACGCTGCCACACTTCGCTCATTGCTCTGTTGTCAGTAACACCATCGGGCTGGTTATTGTTTTACAGAACGACTGCCTTCAAAATTCTTTTCGAGATAAGATTTTTCATACCAGTGCATTGAGACTTGATTTGATGGTTTTGAAACGGTGTCTCTGTCTCGTATAATTCACGGTGTTTTTATCCCCCTTTATTTATATGAATTTAAAATGTTAGATTTTTTTATTTTTAGTTTGCTGAACGTGGAATTAGTGCAAAAACGGCCTATTATGACTTAGTGTTGCAGATGGGTCGGAAATCTTATAACGACCACCTCTCTATAACGACCCTAATCTCGGAAACCGTGAGGGGTCGTTATATCTATTCTCCGTTCACTCTTAGCTGAGTTTTGAAATAAACAAACACTATCACTGCGCCGCGTCAGCAAGTGATAGGCTGAATTTTTCTTGCGTGCCAAGCACTAGTTGCAACACACACACACACACTTCCGTACAGTCGGTGCTCATAAAATAACGGAGAAGTAATATAACAGGAAAATGGTTCTTCTGTCAAGCCTAGTTTTTTAAAAAAAATTACGTCTGCTGTGATAAAATTACGCCACTTAATGGTACACCCATCGACCTTTTCTGTTGAAACCATTCAAACAAACAAGTGTCCAAGCTGCTAAATGTGGATTCTTTCATCGTCTTGTGTTTACGTATTTAATCCACTTGAAGTGTCAGCCTGTGAAGCAAACTGAAGGATTTTTTCGCGATTTTTTATGATGTCGCGCACTGTTGTGTTACCGACATTAAACTCAGTCGAAAGTTTGCAATCGTTTCTCCACTCTGAAATCTTTCTATAATTTTTGTTTTGCTGTCGATGGACATTACCACTCACTTTCTTTTCTGTTTATTTGATGACATGATGAAATGTTGCGCTCAACACTTCCGCACAACACAACGGTATAATCCGTCGGAATGCAGATCACTGTTACAATACATAAAATTATCACCACCTTCACGCTTCAACAACGTACACTAATGGAATGGACTGTCTCCATGCGCCGGGTAATCTCTGTGGCACGGCGCTGTGCTGCGCGCGGGAGTGTACAGTCCGGTCATGCGGACGTGGAATCGCGCACCAGTGTATAATCTATTCACGTAACATGGAACACAAAAATATTATGTACTAGTATTTTTTTTTTAACTTTCTGTGTATATAAACATAACTGAGTCAAAGTACTTTGACCAACATACATTTTGCAAAGTATTTTAACATTTACATACATTTTGAATCATTGGTTATATGTAGGGATGGGATTTTCGAATCTTGGATTCGTCGAATATACCGAATCCTATGGATTCGAGGATTCGTAGGATCCGAGGTGGGATTCGAGGTTGGATTCGAGTTTTAGGTAGTAATTTATAATTGTAGTGCTGGGCGAAGTTCTAAAATTTCGAACCGAACCGAACCCTTACGTTATATTCGAAAAACCGAACGTTCGTTTAAAAAAAAATTACGTTTTTCTCATTTTCTAACCCCCATTTGAGACCATTCACAAAACAGCACAACAAAATTCCATTACTTGTAATATTCCGACGTTTATCGCATAATCGTCGCCTCAACAGTTTCAAGCGCAGACAAAATAAAAATTATTAATAGTCGCATAACTCGCATAGAATTTTTTCATATAGGCGCGCTTTGCTTTTTGTTGACTTTAGAGAATTTTGTATGCATTTCTCGTACTACGTAATATAAACTATCGTACAAATGCCAAAGGAATTGTATATTATACCTTTAACTATAGTGCGTGTACGAGAAGTGTTGTAAAATCACCAAAGATTGCGTACCCCATACGTTAAACTAAAGCGCATGTACGAGAACTCTCGTATTTCAGCAAAACTAACGTGATCAAGTTAACACAAGACAAATGCGGTAGGAAATGATTACGTATTTTAAATTACTAGGATGTATTTCTTTTCTTTGGCCTTTTTGGTTATAACAGTCAGGTACTGAAAATATTAATTTAATCTTGTGTATTAAAAGTACTGGTCCAGTAAATTTTACAGTACGGTACTAAGTTGACTAGCGTAGTCGCGGCAGCCATCATTATTTCTCGTGTTTTCTTTTTTCCGACGCAAATTTCTATAACCACACTTCTTACGTTACGTTTACAATATTATTGTTCTTGAGGTGATTTGCGATGAGCAGGCTAACGTCGTTTAAGTTTTCCAAATGGAGAAAAGATAATGACGACCCAGATGACCCAGAACCACCCCAAAAAATGTCTAAAGTTTCTTCTGACGAACAGCATTCTTCCAAGAAAACAGCAACTGCAGTCAGCGGATTTTGTAATGTAGATAGGTAACTTAATTCACATTCGACTTTTTTTTAATGTCCTTTTAAAAAGTTTTACTTATTAAAAATGTTAGGTTATGTCTACCACAAAAATATGTTATTTGGCCTTATGCTGAATGTTCGTCATCTTTATAATATTATATTTTTTTTAATGTAGGTTAGTGTACACTGAGAAAGGAAGATAGTCTTTTTGAAATTTAGATGGAACTTCTTCATGAATTAAAAGTTGGTATATATATAAGCTAAGCTATATAAGGTTTTAATTTTACATATGGCTGGAGAACCTTTCTTTCTCACCACTCAATTAAAGACCAAAATGCTGGTCATCGGTTCATTTTAATTCAAAACAATTATTTCTGTATGAGGTTCGGTTTGGCTCGTTTCGAAACCAGAGAACTGAGGTTCGTCCAGCTCTAGAAAATTGTATACCTAAACTATATTATAAAGGTAACGGAAATAGCACAAACATAACCTAAACTACGCTGCATTTTGTCATTTAACATAACTTCTCGATCATTTCCAACCTTCAATAATATAATATTGCAGAAAAAAACTTAACTTTTTTAAAATGGTGTCTGTTATACAAACGTATTTTATTGAAAACATAGGAATGATTAATTTAACAGAGAATTAGACAGATGCAAACTTACGTGTGTGGTTTTTGAGGTTATTTGCCTCTATTTCATATCAGGTGTATACACTATGCACTTATTTTATAATTTTATAAATACACATGTATTTTTTTTAATACATAGGCCTATGTAATTTTTTAAAATAAATGTGATTTTTTTTTAATAACATGTAGTGAAGTTTAGTGTGGGACTGGGATTCGAGATTCGATGACAAACACTGAGGATTCGAACAAGGATTCGGATTCGACCAAAATGTGGATTCGTCCCATCCCTAGTTATATGTAACTAAAAAATTGGACTTGATGGACATAATCGCGGTTAATCCGCGAATCGGATGATCGAGTCGCGGATAATCGGGGTTCTACTGTATAAATAAAATACATTATGTATTGATTTTGGAAACATAATTTGTGAAAATACATTCATAGAAGTGAATGTGTCAACACCTTAGATAATATTTGTAATTTTCTCTATATTATTTTATTTTTGACCTTTGACACTTATTTTGACATTCGAGGGGTACACATTCGAGGTATTCTTTGGGATTCGAATTTGGGATTTGGAGAAAATTTGGGATTCAACCGAAAAGAAGAATTAATAGATTTGACAAAAACTAACAATCCTTCCCCCCCCCCCTTTTTTGAGGGGGGGGGGGGGGGGGGAAAGCAACAAAAGACAGTAAAAAGTCAAACATCTCTTCGCTCACCATTACAAATATCCCCGTCCTTGAGTGGTCGAGTATCCGGAATGCCATGGCAGATGACCTCGTTGACTGCCGTGCAACAAGATCGTGGAAACTCATAGTAATTCAGCGGAGAAGGATAGCATTCTCGCTCGATGCAGGCTTCATGCACCACGCGGTCAATCTCGTCCGTCGTCACGCCAATGTCGATCACCTTAGCAGCCTCGTCCAGGACTTCTCGCCCTAGCTGAACACGAAAAATCATTTCCATTTAACACGGTTGACTCCAGGAAGATATTCCAGAAGGGGCTTTCATATAAAAAAAGATGCAGTTGCAAAACATGGCACTAAATAAGTCAGAGATTCGCCTTGGAATACCTTCAGTTTTATGGTCTCAAACACTAACAGTTCCATAAAACTTTTGATGAAAAAAGTTTAACACAAGAATTCAAGTATTAAAGTAAACAATAATATACCACCAAAAATAAATTAAAAACTACACAAATTTGAGCTCGAGAGGGGCTATCCATCATATAGTTTCCCCCACCCCAAACTTTATTGGAGCAGTGCTTGGTTTTAAAAAGTGTTCACAATTCCATTATGTAAGTTCCTAGTTCTCTAGAGGTTCAAGTTAACAAATTTTAAACGTTCACAAACCAAATAATATGGGATAAACAAAAATTTTCAAATTAAGAAAGTTTGTTCCTAAATATTTACATAGTTTGTTTCTATACAAGCTAACGAGAAAAAGACCAATATTACCTCAGTCAACACACAGCAGATTTTTTAAACACACAACAAGCTAGCATAGTCAACAACCTATTCATAAAATCATATTTGGCAACAATAAGTACCAACAATTTCTTCCCTAAACAGTTGCATGAATGGACATTTATTTCACTATTTACTGAAATATGAATATTTAAAAACTACTAGTTAGAGACTAACCTAACCATGTAGCTCTCAGATAATTCCCAAAAAACAACTTTATCTAACGAAAGGTATTTGAATTTCTACTTCTATATACATCAAACATTTTCTACTCATTCAGAGGAAACATCTGATAGAAAAATTACATTGGAATCCCTTTCCCTACTAATAACTTTTTAATAGCAATATTATGTTCAAAACTGAAGCAGAAAAAACTGTTTAAAATTAAAAAGTGACATCCCTATCTAAATATTTACAAAAACCTGTAAGCAGAAATATAGGAATAAAAAATTATGCCGGACATACTAAGGATTGCTGAAGAAGTATTTGAATTAAAAGGCAATGTCATTTAACCAACTTCATTATGTATTTCATTCCCAAGTTTGTTACAAATGAGTAACTTTCCCATTAAAACAATTTTTTCACTTACAGATTAATTTCTATTTCTTCAAACACAAGTATTTAAAATTATTTCATTATTAAAAAAAATTATTTGTATATTTTAAAATTAGCCTTTTTTTATAAAGCAAAAATTACTAAACATTGAATCTAAAATGGGTTTGTGGTCACCATGCGCATTAGAAGTGAAACTTCACACTTGAATAATTCACTTAAATGATAAAACAAACTATTTAATAACTTATTTGAACAATAAACGTAAACACTGAAGTACACAACCAACCAATGGAGGTTGTTCACAATTGTAACAAACATGGTGTCAAAAAACCTGCAAAGAGTCTTACAGTTGCTAGACTCTATTATTTATTCATTATTCCCCTTCCCCTTCTTCGAAATCGAGCGGTCTACTCATGGGTATTGAAACTTTTCATTACACTCTTACGAGCCATCACCTAGACTTACCTACCAGCTCTAGAGGTTTCACTTTAAAAACACAGCCATTAAACCTTGTGCCCATGTGGCCATTTGGTATAGATATTACTTTTTTTTAGACAGATTTATAAATACTTATTTCCCCTTTCAATTCTTTCTTTAATGTATTTCATAAAATTTGTATTCTATATTTTAATTTAAATCCATGATTTAATATTTTATTTTATTGTAGGTATGAATTATAGGTTTTTATTTTGTATTTTCTTTAGTAACATTTTGGAGTGCATGTTGCATGAAACTTCCGCTTGGGAGCACGAGCGCAGAGGCGGTTGATGTCACTCGAGGCAGACTAGAAGGCACTCCAAAAGCAAGGATGGATTCACGGGCATGTACTGTCAAGTAGATGGCTGGGCATCGAGTACACAGCATAAGGTAGAGAGGAATGATAAATGTCTTTTACTGTGCCGTCCGAGGTGCGAATAACGTTGATATGCCCACGCTAATAGCGTGAACTTAACTTTACTGTACCATAGCCAGTTAGCCATGCAATTTTGTGACAGATACACATTTTTTATAGTCCGCTGCGAACTATAATTCACATGACTTTTCCAGTCTATTAGTGCTGCTTTACACTAGCATGCGTTGGCCAGATTTACTGGACAAGCCCAGCAAAGGAAAGACCAAAATTTGTAAAGTTTCACGAAGTCTAGTCAAGTTACATAATACACTGTGAACTTTGGTCTGAATCATGTAATTTTAAGGGCATAGTTTGGATTGCCATATTACATGAATTTGTTTGGGAAAATTTATTTAGTGCATTTATAGTGATCAGCATTTTAGTAAATTTCAGCGCACAGTCCAATGTTCTGTTTGTGCTGGCACAAGCAAGACCAATTTAACTGTGCCAAGGAGTGTGGCAGTACAGTCATGCAAACAGTGATTCGCTATGAACATCATCGTCGACTATGTGCATAAACTTTTGTGTGGTGTTTTTTAGGAACTTTATCTTTGTTTTTAATCATTAGCCATCTGCTTTTTCAGATAAACTTCATACATATTAATTTTATTTTTTATTATTATTTTGTTTTGGTGTGTGCTGTGCAGCCCACTTATAAACAAAGGCCAATAATATTTATATGCCAATAATATTTATATAAGTATTTTAAATGAATAGTTATTTTAGAATATCATTTTTTAATAAGTATTATAAGAGTTAATACAATTTTTCTTGTTATATCCAGGAAAACTGTTTAAGCAATTAATAAATGTACAAGTGCATGTAACACATTTCATTAACATAAAATTGTAAAATATGTTTACTTTAATTTTGAGTTTAACTGGCTTTTTTGCACTACCACACTTAAGGTCTTATATTGTTGTGAATTTTGTTCGTTACATATGAATTTTTCTGCATTTTAATTCTCTGCGTGCGTGGTGTTTTGGTTGGTGTTTCTTTTATTGGGAAATTAAATAATTAATATTTTTCTAGCTTTTACCATTTTGTAACTACCCTGCTTTATCACATAATCATCGCACGTGCATAATTGACGCACCAATAAAGAGCATCAAAATTTGGATAAAAAAACCTCTCCCATAAATGTTGCATGATATTTTTTGTTCCGCCATTAGATTCCTAGCACTTTGTGTAGGTATTTTTTCCCTATAAAACAATGTATTTTAAAGTAGATCTCTAATATTTATTCAGACATAACCACTTACTTATTTAATTAATGGAAATACCGTATTTACTCGCATAATGTCCGCAGTAATTTGGCTACATTTATGACCAAAAAAAATGGGGTGCAAACATTATGAGGTGAAGTCTGGAAAAAAATTTTTTCCCTTAAAATTTTATATGTTTTGTGTAGAGTAAAAAATTGTTCTCTCATAATTAGTTTACTAGAACCCTGATTTTACGTATGCTCACGGTTCCGCGGATTGCATTAGTAAAATCGCTGCTTCTTAAAATTGGCACCCTTCCCTCGGCTCAGTTGAAAAATATTAACGGCGGCATACTACTTTGCAGAGCGCTGGTGACTGGCGACCCTCCGCAGCGGACGTGAGAAATGTGACAGGTGTCGAGATAATTGGGTGCCAGCGATTAGTGGAAGTCGCCACTCATTTTTTTTCTTCTCTCACTCGCGTGTGCGCTCTTACGTTTAGAAGCCGCAGCCAGCCTACATAAAATAAATGCTTTGCGTGAAAAGATATTTTTTTAATCTTTCATTGAGATGGCCACTAACGGCACGGGGCAGATGTCTAATGTCTGCATTAGCCGGCGCCGGCGAGCCTCCCTCCCTGTCCCTTGCTCACTGTGTGTATAAAAAAAGTTACCGGCAGACGTCTGTGCATGTGAGTCCCCTTCTGCCCTGCTTGACTGAAGCGCAGGGAGAAGGAGTTCAGAGCGTGGAAAAGGCTGAGCAGGAATTTTTAACAAAAACAAAGCAGAGCCTTGTCTTCCTGACATGTAAGAATTTATGTATGTCCATTCTGTTACTGCTGACGTTTTCTTTACGTTGTGTATCATATCTTACATGAAAACAAAATTTCAGACTCGTCGCTGTCACCGTCCTCTGTATCGCTGCTCCCGTCGTCGTTATCGCTATCTTCCCAAATAGCATCATCTTCAGTCCCGTCGAGAGCAACGGTGATGCCAGTCTTTTTAAAGCTTTTCACCACCACAGTGTCAGTGATAAGTGCCCAACTTTGTTTCACCCAGTCACATATCTGTGTTACTGACTGTCTTTTCAGTCTGCCCCCTGGAGTGAGTTCATGACTGTTGTCTGCCATCCATTCAGAATACAGTCTACGTAAATGTCCCTTAAACGGCTTGTTTATAGACACGTCTAAGGGCTGCAGAACAGATGTCAGGCCTCCCGGAATGACAGCTATGTCAGTCTTGCCATCACATAGGTCGCGTTTGACGTCTTCAACAAGATGTGCTCGGAAACTGTCCCATACGAGTAGAGATCGTGTCTTGAGAAGCGCACCAGGTCGGCGATCCCACACTGTTGTCAGGCAGTCTTTCACGAGTGGGGTGTCAATCCAGCCTTTCTCTTGGACACGTACATGCACACCAGATGGGAAACTACCTGTTGGTATCGTCTTCCTTTTGAAAATTATGTACGGCTGCAGTTTCCGCCTGTCAGCTGTCACCGCAAGCATAACAGTACAGTGCAACTTCTCATTGCTAGTTGTGCGAACGGTAACACTTGATACTCCCTTCTGACTTATTGTTGTACACTGCGGCATATCAAAATAAACTGGGGTTTGGTCCGCATTACCTATTTGCGAAAGCAGGTAATCGTGAGTTTTTCTCTGCCTAATGACGAATCGCTGAAATTGCAGAAACTTTTCATTGTATTCCTTAGGCAACCTTTAGCTCAGAGAAAGGGTTTTCTCTCCTCATAAACCATATAACCCATCCACGACTGGCCTTGAATTCTGTATGTGGTATGTTCAAAGCACGAGCAATTTCCTGGGCCTTCACCTGTACCATTTCATGCAAGACTGCACAAGCATTATTTCTTAACTCGCGGATGAAGTCAGAACTAGAGCGTCAAGCTCTGGAAACTTTCCAGTCTTTGGCCCCCGAAATGCACGTCTCATTGCATTTGTTGATTATAACTGTTCTTTCATTTTTCGCCAATGCCGCACACTTTTCTCTTGGACGTCAAATTAACGTTCAGCTGCCCTGTTTCCATGCTCTTCAGCAAAACGAACTACTTGCAACTTGAACTGTGCAGTGAAGGACTTGTACTTCCCCATCACATACCTACGCTAAAAATACTCTTGAAATAACTCCTGACCTTAAAGTAACTACGTCGGCACGGGTCCGCTGCGTTCACAGTTATTTTTATTACCTAGTAGTCCAGTGACCTTTCCCTTTCCCTCTCCCAATGAACCGTGGTGGGAGTATTGAGAAGGTGAAACCGTGCGCATGTACCCCCACCACTTCTCCGCTACCTCCCCTACTTTGTGACGTAGTGTGAGTTGCGTCTGCGCGTGGGACGTGTACTGGCTTGTGCTATATATAGCCCATCCCCTTGCAACTCGCGTGACGTCGCAGGCAGCTGCGCAGTGGAGTGCGAGTTTCTGAGTCCGGACAGTTTCACCACGCTACAAACCCTCTCAGCGACCGCTCCGGAGAAATGAACAACTCAAGGTCAAAACATTGTTGACAGCGTGGTAAATTTCCATCTCGTTACTGTGCCTTTCAGGGGTGGCCAAGGTTGCTTTGTCTGTGCGGACTTTATACGGATTTTAAAAAATTCCAATACAAGTATTTAAAAATAAATGTGCGGACATTATGCGATGGCGGACATTATGCGATTAAATACGGTACAAAGTTGTCTCATGTGTAAATTTTCTTTTAAAGACTTTTTAAACGTTATAACTTTTATATGTTTGCCTGCATCACCACGGTGTACCACTTATAAAAATGTAGCCAGCACTAGTTGTCATCATTCATTTTTTGGTTATGTTGCTTTCCGTATAGAGCGCGCACACGTAGTTGAATATTGATATTGATATCTCGCCGATTGCATGCGTGCGCTCTCTGTTGAGTGCTGAGTTAACTACATTTGATGGCCTGCACTCTTTCGTGGTGTGTACGATGACGATAGTTGTGCGTTAATTCAGGCTCGCATTCAGGTCACAGATTTTGTTTTTCTATTTAAAGTTGAAGAAAGATATTTGTTGCATTACTTATTAATTTAAATTGTTTGGCGTGCTCTTGTAAACTCCACTTTTTAAATAAACGTACTTTCCACAAATGGGTTTTGTTTTCATGAATAACTTTACCTAACAAAAAAATTTTTTTTACGCTTATAAAATTACACCCCTACTTTTCAAACTTGATTTTAGTATGAAATGTGCGACGATTACATGATAAAAAAACAGTACCATCCACAAAGTGTCACGAACGTCACTGTTCGTACTCTGGAAGGGCAAGAACAATTAACAACCTTTATCTATCATATCCACCATATGTTCATAGTTGCCCCATGCATGACGAGAATACTGCACGCTAGTTTTGACCACGCCAGAAGCACCAACACAGACACACCCCTCTGGGCGGGCCCCTGAATGCAACGACGCACCTTGCAGGCCACGCGCATCCCCTCCACCTCCTCGTCGGAGAGCACTCTGATGTGGGCGCTGCCGCGGGCCGACTGCTCCGACAGAGGCACGCCCCGTGGGTGGTCCGCGTAGTCCGGCCGGGGGATGTGGGGCGGGACGACGCGCCGGGACGCCTGGGGGTGCGGCCGCAACTTCCCTGCGAAACGTGCAAGCCACACTGCCCTGCATGGCGCGGTCCACATACCCTCATGCACACTGCTCTTTACCACCATGTCACTACCTCATCGCTGCTCATCCAAAATGTCATGTGTTGTTTTTCAATGATTTTCCAGTCTTTAACAAACACAAATCATTCATAATATCTTGCACTATATGGTAGAATACACAACAAGAAATTTTTTTCCCAACCTCCTAAAAGTTACCAATTTTGATTAAAGATTTTTTAATTTCAGTAACACTATGGATGAGCAAATGAAAACCTCAAACACCATAAAATCTTAAGTGTACAAAAGAATTGATATTCGGAGAAATATTTGATAGAGATACATTTGAAGAAGGAAATTAAGAAATCAAAACATTAGCATTGTATTGTTATATATTAGCTTCTTAAAAATTTTAACCCCAAGAAATTCACTGGCATTTCTAAGATACATCATTTGTTGACTTTATACATTTAAGAAGTAAGATAAACCATGTGAATAAACTTTATTTTCAAGACATTCTTTAACACAAACAAGAAGAACTATAAACCTAATTCCCGCATGGTAAATAAACAAAATTGTTTAACAAAATGTTCAGTAAACTGTACTTAACAGGAAGGTGATGCTGTGGCCCAAAAGACTGTATTTCACACACATTTGCAATTAAATTTTGTTGGTTTACACTTTAAATTGTAAGTGAAATTTTTGATAAACAATGGTATCCCGTATCAAATTGACATTTTAAAGAAATCCTGATTGAGAGCTTTAAACCTAAGCAATTCAAACATAATTTAGTGTGAAGAGTACCCAACAGAGTCAAAAGATAATAATTCACTGCAGGGTCAATCCATATGAAGTGGTCCAAAAAAAAATTTATTGGAAGCTTCATCAATTTTAAAAAAATTGATATTTTGAGCCTTGTTAACATTATGTATTGACAATTTAAAACTGACACAGTTAATTTTTTATTCTCATTAGTTTGATTATGGCAGCCATTTTTTTTTGTCATGGGGCGCGACAATTTTTACATTTACAAGGGTTCAGCTACATTGCTATATCTTGGCTCTGGTAGGCCATATCATGATGAAACAAAATCTGAGGGGTTAAGCACATTTTAAGCTACAATTCTGATGACAAACCATTTTTTTAACATCACTCAATCTTGCCAACTTTAAAGGTTGAACTTGTGCCTTAGAATTGCAAAAATTTGCATTTTCATAAATTTTTTTAAGAGTGAAGGCAGTATCTGTTGGGCTTCAAAATATTTATGGATGTGCTTATGTAATAGTAGAGTAAATACAAATTATTTGGAGTGTGAGACTTCAATACTTTTTTTTTTACAATTTTGTAAAAACCAGTTTTTTCAGATTTTTGCTTACTTTACGGCTTAATATCTCTGGTGGGCAGTTATCTAAAAATCTTAAATTTACACACAATTAAGTACTCCATGGTACATAACTCCTGCAAAACTTTAGACTTTGAGATTCAACTGGTTCGGAAGTTACAGCCTTGCCAAACTCGTATTTTTTTTTATTTATTTGCATAAATAAAAGCAACCCTAGTAATTTTATATACGTTCTTAATTATTTTATATATATGCTGTAAGTGCTGTACTAAGTCATAAAAAGTATTACACTAAAGTTTGTTGCCAAAACACATTTATACTATGCACAAAAATATTAATTATAACAGTCATTCTATATCACATTTTTAAACAGACAAATGATTTACGATTTTAATTTGTACCTTATTTCTTATGTTTGTTAAACAGCATTGAAATTTCTTCAGATAATGATGCTGAAATGTTGTGTGAACGTCCAGTTGCTGTGGATAGCTCTGATGGACTAAGCTTCCTCAACACATTCTTAAGCGGCACCCACACTCTGTCTGCACATGACATCTTAAATGATGTTCTAGGTCCAGCTGGGTTGTAAAATTTTACGTAAATATCATTGTTCACAAAATTAACTTCTTCAATGACTCCTAGCCACCACTGTTCGTCATACACACAGGCGATAATGTCATTGTTCCGAAGATTCATGGGGATGGACTTGGTTGAAACTGGAAGATCCTCATACTCTTCTGATTTGGACGTTGCATAGCATCTCATTATAATCTCGGTGAGAGGAACAAAGCGGTGAAATTTTCGTGTTCCAGGGAGCCGTTGGCAGTTGTCGAACCTAGGTTTCAACTCTTCTTGTCAAGCGGTAATTTCCTCTTCTTTAACATATATATATTTGATACCTTTAATAGTCTGTGTACAGTACATATACATATCTTCAGGGGAAAGAATGTGATCCTTGACTGTTCTTTGAAGACTTGCCTTTGTTACTTCCCTTTTTGTTGTTCCTCCAACACCATCACATGCATTTTTTCCATGTGATGTTGCGAAGAAATTCCACTCAGCACTAAGACCGAAATCATTCTTGTGGTGACAGACATTAATTAAATTTTTCTTATTTTTGTACTGACTTGATGATCCATCTGAGAAGTAAATTATATGTTGAACCGAAGGAACAGTGTCTTTTAAGTGTTTCATAAGATGAGATTGAAATGTATGCACTGTTGTTGTGTTATGGTCCAAATGATCACTGATTACACAAACACATTGGGTTAGAAGTTTATCGTTTTCTTTGTAATAATACACAAAAGGATGAACAGTTGCTTGGCGATTTACCCAGTGGTAGCTCTGAATCTCGTCTTGGATAACAAATGTAAAGTTTTCTGCGAAGTCTGCAAGAACAATGCACTCTGTTTCGTTAAGTTTCTCCTTCTTCTCTCTCAAATGCTGACTTTGAATCTTTGATATAAAATGATGAGTTTTAAGTGAATCAAGTTTTTCAATAAGGGACAGAAAGAATTCTTCTTTTGGCTGAATAACAGTTATCATTTCAGCTCTATCTGTTGTGGTCCATTGTTGAAAAATTATGTTGTCTGGGATGGCATCACTTTCTTCAAATTCATCAAACAGAGATACTAGGGCTTCACTTCCTGGACATTTAACACATTTGCCCATCATACACTCGTAACTACTCATATCACAAACGAGTATAGCAAGTAGGTCTTTGTAATCTTTCATAAGCTTTGCACCGTCAACCATTAGCTTAACATTCTGATGATAAGTACAAACACAAACATTGTGTGTTCCCGATGATCCGGCTGTGACACACCACTTAGGTCTGAGTTCAATGAATTTTGATCTTCCAATTCTACAGTCTGGATGTTTAGATTTAAATTCCACAAACAATTCATTCAAATTGCAAAGCACCAGCCTCTTCTGCTTTTGACATTTCATGTTATTTATTTTTACAGATAAACAGTCTTTTTTTCCGGGACAAAGACGACTGTATTCATCACTTTCATAGAATTCACGGACTGTAGTAACCACCTCTGATTGAATGCCAAAACCCTTTTTCTTTCCCAACTCTGGTAGAATGCCCTGATCTTTCACTAGGTCTCTTGTCAGTTTTACCAAACGATCAGATACATTGAACTCTTGAGCTATTCTTAGTCGACTCCATGAATTTGGAAGTAAACTAATTATTTTCACTTTCATTTCTTTTCCTGCAACAGCACATTTATCCTTCAGTTTCTTGATTAATTCGTCAAACTCTTCTACAGACTCTTCACTTGCTTCTCTGTTTTCCATCACTTCATCAAAAGATTCCTCAAGATTTCTTTTCAAAACATTTGAAACTTTACTGATCTTGTCAGCTATTGCTTGTGGTCTTTTATCTAAACCCAATTTCCTTATTTTAGATGCTGGCGAAACCCCTAATTGAGTACATACATTGTCTACTTTTCCCAACTTTTCAATCTCTGTAATAAAGTCTGAATCACATGTGTCCCCTGTTCCATCATTTGCTGTCACAAATATTTTTTTGTAGCATGTAGGACACAAGGACTTACCAGGGACAAGCAGTAAATTGTAGTTTGTTTTTTTATACATGTGTTCAGGAAGTATTTCCCTAAGTCCTTTTGTGATTGCCTTTTTATGTATTTGTAAAGGATCACTGCAATACCGGCCAAATATATGGTGATATTTAATAAGATACTTAATCTCATGGTACTTACATACAGACTTAACATCACTAGAAACTCTGGTAAATATTAGCTGTTGCTGTTCTAAACTAAACACACAGATTTTCTTCAATTCCTGTTGCACTGAACCATAAACACATTTGTGGCATTGTTCATTTGTTAAATGTCCTATTGAACACTTTCTCCATACCGAAAAACAAAAAACCTTCATGGAAACACAAACCACCTTTCCTATACCAGAGCTGCTGGCAGACTAACAGGATGGAACAAATACCAGACCATACTAGAGCAAGTCCGTGCCTGTTAAGACCTGCACACTCCAAACAGTGGTAAACATCTCAGGCATATTTTTTTAATGTTCTTAGTCGGAGAACTCTTTTCAATTGCATAGTAAATGCCAATTTTAGGGTATTAAGATTTTTAAAAATATAATTAGAATTTATTATAGTTTCATTGTTGCAAAAAAAAATGCAATTTTACACAAGTTTGGTAAGGCTGTAACTACCGAACCAGTTGAATCTCAAAGTCTAAATTTTTACAGGAGTTATGTACCATGGAGTACTTAATTGTGTGTAAATTTAAGATTTTTAGATAACTGCCCACCAGAGATATTAAGCCGTAAAGTAAGCAAAAATCTGAAAAAACTGGTTTTTACAAAATTGTAAAAAAAAAAGTATTGCAGTCTCACACTCCAAATAATTTGTATTTACTCTACTATTACATAAGCACATCCATAAATATTTTGAAGCCCAACAGATACTGCCTTCACTCTTAAAAAAATTTATGAAAATGCAAATTTTTGCAATTCTAAGGCACAAGTTCAACCTTTAAAGTTGGCAAGATTGAGTGATGTTAAAAAAATGGTTTGTCATCAGAATTGTAGCTTAAAATGTGCTTAACCCCTCAGATTTTGTTTCATCATGATATGGCCTACCAGAGCCAAGATATAGCAATGTAGCTGAACCCTTGTAAATGTAAAAATTGTCGCGCCCCATGACAAAAAAATGGCTGCCATAATCAAACTAGTGAGAATAAAAATTTAACTGTGTCAGTTTTAAACTGTCAATACATAATGTTAACAAGGCTCAAATTATGAATTTTTTAAAAAATAGTCGAGCAACCAGAGCTGGACCACTTGATATGGACTGACCCTGCATACTATAAGATAAACAAGATCAACCAAACAGAAACAGATGTTTATGACAAAAATGTCATATCTTTCAGCAAAGCTTCCACATTACATTCTACGGCTTGACGGTTCATGGCACCTATCTTAGGTCAATGTTCACGGACTGTAGCAAACATTCAACACAATTAAAGTCGCCTATGCTGAACAATCTGCACTTACAGTTAATTTATATCTAACAGGCAATGTAAAATAATATTTACGGTACATCCTGTCAAGGGCTTGGGCCAAGAAGGAAGCAGCTGTCCTCCCTCCCGAAGTGGAAAAAATAGTGTTCGCCCTTTAGTGATTGTGTATTAAAACATTGCAAAAAGCAGCATTAGTGATAACAGTTTTTTTTTAAGTCTTATTTTTTTTTATTATTGTTGATCATGAAAGAGATTGAATTCAGAAAAATCCCCCACCTCCTCCCTAACTGTTCTAAGCTGGATACACCCTTCCACCCTGTCCTTTAAAAAAATGTAAATATCTAAGACGCTGCCACCGTATCCTCAAATACTCGGCCGAGAGTACGTAACAGCAACACCCAGAACAACCCATTCCAATAATTAGCTTTTTTGGGATTTAATCGCCAGATAGCAACACACGTCACTTTGTTCAAATCATCGGCTACAATGGCGGGGCAGGATTACGGGTGGCTCACAGCTGCTGCTTGTTGCTTGACACTTTAATAGTGCAGATGTTGGGAAGGGGGAAGGTCAATCTTTACCTGGTGCGCGAGTGTGTCATGATATCTGTGATTAAGAGACTTGTGAGGTATTTTGTGTCATGGTAGCTTAGTTAAACTTGTTATGAGAATATTGTAAAGCTCCAAGGATGCTGGAACAAAGTCCCCTTAAGTGAAATGAAAATCAACATGTAGTTTCCTGCCTGAGGCTCATAGGAGCCGGCTGACCTACCCTAGGGACAGACCTGTAGTTCCGGCCAGCCTGGAGAATGCATGAGGTGAGAGGTTATGGGGTATGAAGTAGGGACAGAATGAGATGGTGAGGGAAATGGAAGTACCTAGAGAAAACCCACAGGCTATGGCAACATCCACCACGTTTACTACTTGTGAAAAATCCAGGTTAAATCCCGCCGAGAATCGAACTCAGACCACCTTGGTGGGAGGTGAGTGTTGTATCCACTCAACCACAAAGTATTGAATTAATAAAATTGAGTATAGTACATATAAGCTTGTATCTTTCAAAATGCCTAGGAGGGGGAGATTTACATCACCAGTACTCTCACAGAAATATTCAGTCCCTCTGACAAAAGTCTCTAACACATCAAGCTGAACTAAGCCTCAACATCAAGAACATATAAACAATATTTCCAAAATTTTGTAGCTTTGAACATATATCTGATGATATTCAACAAAACTTCAATCTTACCTGTAAACCTGTACGAAGGCCACGGGTCATAAGCATTAGTCTCATCCTTCTCCTCGCCTTCTGTTTAAAACAAAATGGGAAATGTTACACATGTGTGTTTCCATAAGTCACACAAACTACCACAACTTTTAAGCCCCTAACTTAAGTGATTTACATATTATGTTCTGAAGTTTATCTTTAGAGATACAAAAACCTTTAGGCCCTAATACAATTTCAAGAAAAATGGCCAATTAGATGCCAAAACCCATTTTGGATTAAATTTAAAACATTCAAATGTAAAACTGCATTTTCTAAAGTAAATAAAAATTGAATGTTGCAAAATGTGACTAAAAATCAGAAAATTATTATTAATATTATTATTATCCTTTAATTCAATTATCTATTTAAAATCCAGTTCAAGAAACTAACTATTAAATAACAAGAGTATTAAAACTGAGGAACACTGTGCTGCAGTGCCTGCAAAATAAGTTAGATTAAGTACTTTTAAAAATAATTGAAGTGTAGGTATCACACCTTTAAACTTTTAAAATATTTTAATTTCAAACCATTATTCACACAAATATTTACTATAGAAAATCTCTTTGTTAGCAATTTAAAAATAAATCCGTCCCTATAAAAACTTATTAGAAAAGTCATTCATTTTAAGACAAGATGATATTGAAAACAAACTTTACTTACGAGCTATTTTGTGAAGCACCTTGTGTGTTTTCCAGCTGCTCTTGAAACAATCCTGCAAAAAAAATTTCACTCTAGTAATAGCTAATCATGTTGCATTAAGTGATAGAATTAACTAAAATAAAACTCAATTTATTTTCTTAAAAAAAATTGTAATAACAGTTTTTATCCCCCAAGGTTATAGGAACTTCATTCTATTCAAAAAGTTAAAATGCTGTAGTGACATTGCGTGGTAGGTAATGACTACATACGTAATTCCATGACTTGATGAGTATGTCTCATAAGACTGAACAATAGTTACTCCTTGACTCTGTTGAAAATTAGCGAAAAAGGTATGGTAGATAACGGCTTGGCACAAATTGAGGGACAAAGTAAGTATATGCAATAACTAGCAAAGATTTTCTTAATAGCCCCTAAATGTAAAAAAAATTGGGAAACGTTAAGAAAAAATTACAAATTGGTTTCTTTGGGGTTTTAAGTAAAATGTTTTATAAATTTTCTTTTATTATTTACTACATTCAACACACTAATCAGGGGTGATTTCACAAACCAAGTTTCATCAATTTATTTTCTATTAATCTAAATATCACCTTGATTAATTTTTTTTTGTGTTCATCCATGAAATTTAACTCAATTTTCTTTTTCTTTTAAAAAAAAAGGTTAATATTAAATGGTCAAATTTGAATAGTTTTCACCACTAAATTTACTAAAATTACAAAATAAAATTACTAAAACTATGAAGGTAATTTTTAAAAGTACACTAACAAGATCTTTCTTTCACTCTGTTCACAGGCTTCTCTATTAGAAAAAAAATATATATATATATATATATATATTTTTTTTTTTTTTTGTGAAAATGCTGACAATATGACAGTAAATGTGTGTACAAATAATTGGCTCAGAATATATAAATAATGTAAAGTGTGTGACAGTTCCAAATCTTTCTGGTTAGCTATGGTCTGAATTGCACGTACCTCCGTAAAGCACTTGCAAAATTATGGTGTCCTACAGGTAATAAACTCAAGACTGTGTGACATGTCACAATCCTGCCTGGCTAACATGACGAATGTTCCTTGCACATACAGGAAACACTTGGAAAATATACCATAGGATGTTGCAGGTAGTTGTTTGTAAAATTATGCCTGTGACTGAAAATTTACTCGAAACTGTTAATGGTTGTTTTCGAATACGAGTTAAAAATAAGATTTGGTGTTTATTCTTCTCCAGTTGAATTTACATGTCCATTAGACACTGTGACCGGAAGAAAACACTCACTTTTATCAATCACTCTTTACAGTCCTGTGCCATAATGAAATAATGTCCCCGTCTTGGTCACCTCTGTGGGAAGGGAACTACATACCGGTGGACCAACTAGCCACGCCGGGCCTTCAGCAGCACATCTAAGACCTAATTTCTAATTAAAACGTACAAAATAGAATAAAAAGGTTCAACTTTAAGCTGCATCGCCGTGACCACAGATGTGGAATTTTCAGCCCTCATGCACTCAAAGTTTGTTGGTAAGCCATCGCCTCGCACGACCTTTCGGCACAGCACTAGCAATGAGTGACCCGGCTACACTGTTGGTTGTAATACCAGGAATATATTTGACATTAGATACCGAAAACAGAAATGAACAGATGATTCACATGGAAAGGTTGTTAAATGAATGGTGCAATGAAAAAAAAATTACAGGCCTGACAGGATTGGTGTGAACAAATACTGTAGAGGGAGAATACAGGACAGCTTGCTCGTTTTCGCGAGAAACCGACGGTGCTGCGCTCTCGCGGCTCGGCGTGATGACTACCCCTAGCTGCCGCGACCACGGTCGCGCCATACGAAAACCTCAGAAACTAAACTCGCTGAAGTACAAAGATTAACCGTCAGAATTGAAAGGAATTATTATTAAAAAAATTTTTTTTAATTCTATTGCCTTATAGAACGTAAAAATTTTCCCCAAGTCAAAATATTTATTTTAGAAAAACATACTATCGTGAGTTGTAATATTTCCCACTTCCCGCTTTCATTGTTAACTAAATATGCCTTATTTCTTGGTTTGTTGATATTATAGTGATTTTATGCTTTGTTTTTTTCTTCTTATTTTCACACAATTCCTTTTCAGATAATGTATTTCCTCGCAAAAGCATCGTTTACACCTTTTATAAAACAATTGATTATGACATAAATATATTTGTTTTACGATGAATGTGGGAGAACCCGGAGTAAAGAAAAAAAAAAGAAAAAAAAATCATGCACATGTAAATTGTATGGAATATCTAGCATAGCAGTGGTTATAAGGTATGATCGGGGAAAATAAACTTCTTGCTACCTATTTAGGTACAGCTGGATAAAATTTTACAAGCATATTTGTCTCTTGTATATTATTTGCCTTTTTCATTTACAATGGAAGTGAATCTTGTAAAACTTGTTCTAGCTCTGGTACCATTGTAATAATGCATTAATTTAAATATTATTATTTTTAAGTAACGAGGTATTAATACATATTTAATATTTATGATAGCTTAAGATGGTGCAATTGTAAGTTCTAATTTAAGGATTATATTGTTTTTTTACATTGTGTCAAACGCTATGTACTTCTACATATTTATGTCATACTGAAATTACGTATTTTTTCATCTCCCTTTTATTTTCAATATTATTTAAATGTACATGTTATTTAATTTCATAATATCGTGCTCAAATCTCTGTTAACTGTACATATAATTATTATATACGTATTATACACTATATGAACAACTGTACTCATTATATTGCACATATTCATAAAAAAAAACTTTTAACCAATATGTTGTTGAACGATAGCAAATCAATAGTATTTAGTGGCTAAAAAATTTGGATAATTTAATTAATTCATTAGATAATTCCCTAAATGAACGATGATTAGCTATAGAATGCTTTGAAAATTTTTACTTCAATTTTCCTTGAAAATATGCTGTTCATTGTTAACTATTTTTTACATCGAAAGCAACTAACTTTTAAGCAAATAAATTTACATCTGCATGGCCGCAAAGAATACGAAGGTTCAACACAATTTTTTTCAAAAGAATCTGTTTATTAGTCTAGGTGCAATGACGAGTTGAATTTAATACATTTTAGGCTTGGAATGTATGGCCGTGGGTGCTGTTATCACGCCGAGCCGCTAGGTAGCAGCGCTGACGCTCTTCGCCCGCGCGGCTGTGCTATTAGTATAGAGCTGTCCTGTATTCTCCCTCTACAGTATTTGGTGTGAACCAAGCAGTGGTAAGGGAATAAGCACTTTAATTTTTGAAAAATTAAAATGTAAATATCTGGACAGTAATATTGGTTTCACTGCCAGTAAAGGATGGTTTGGAAAGTTTGTGTAAAGGTACGCGACGTGAGTTGGTCACGCCCATGCAGGCAAGTCAACCAGCCGACTGACTATAAGTACATAACCACCTATCTTCCGCTATGGGGCGTCAATGGTGACATATTTATCAATTCTATATATTTATATTACGTAAAGAATATTTCCCTACACATTTGGAACACGTTAAGTAAATTAGTCTTGCTATTTATGGAAACTAATGCTTCAGAATTTGAATAAAAAACATTTTTAGGAACGCATTAGTCATGCTAAGAAAGGGTATAGCCATGCCGGGAAGAGGCAGCCAAGTGACCTCACCCACCAATCACACCACACCTCTTATATACAAGGACACAATACCATACAAAATAAATTATCCTTCACATCAAAGCATTTATGTAAAAAACCAACTTATAAAAAAAGTCCTTTCTGATTTGACTGGTACTAAAACAGTGATAAATCTACAACTTTCCGTGTGAGCTAATAACTACAGATTTTCCCATCATCAGAAATACATGCGGAAAGCACCAGCATGACTCGGTAACTGGTAAAATGTCTGTAAAATGGGTGCTGTTGAGTAGCGCTCTTGTCTCATCCTTAATTTTTATAAAACAACACCAAATATGATATAAATGTAATAAAAAATTGCAAAAGAATTCACATGCAGAATTACAATTAGGTAAATATCAAAAACATTGAAGGAAAATAAAATTCTAAAACATTGATAACACAAATAGTAACCTTACAAACAATGTGAAAACCCATAAAAACACAGTTAAAAGGATTTTCTAAATAAAATAACTAAATATCAGAGGCTATTATTCAAGACCATAAAGAGTTACAACAATAGGTCACCATGACCTTGAACCTACCCTACATATCAGCTAATGTAATACCTTAATGAAATATCATAAAAAAACCTCTGTAAAGTTTGAGAAAGAGCAGTGTGCTATGCCACAACTGTTCATGACTTTATTAGCCGAATACTGTAAATTTTTTTCCTTTACCAAAAAATTTGTCACACTGTCCATTTAAATCAACATTGTTCCTGGGTAACTCATCATTTGGCATTAGAAAACATTTGATGTCAATAAAACAGCAAAATTATTCCAATTATTAATTTTTTAATGTCCCGCCGTAGCTTCTGAACATAAAACATGATACTAATGGCCGTGTGGCCCTTGACCTCCTGACGTGGCCAACAATATTACAATAATGTTCCACTAGGCCTACACTGCCACCCGTAGTCTAATCTTCTAAATAAAACAAATGTCCGACATAAAGGTTAAAAACAGCATTGTCCTGACCACAAGCATAACATTTACTTAACTACATTAAATGATTTGTGACCCCTGACAAACACGACCTCACATGGCAACTTCTAACCGATGACTAGCCATGACTAATCATACAAAAAACTTAAAACATTACATAGCTGGGGACTTTCCTAGTAGAAAGTTCTTATAAATAACTATATTATGTGATTTCCCAGTCTGAGGGTACTCTCATGGTTCAGGGCTACCATCTTACCTCATAAACCATGCTAATCTTTGCTATGTTAACTTAAAATCATGTTTTATTTAGTTCTTTTAATTTATTTTACACAATACTCTGTTATTTTGAAAACGAAGTTATCACTTTGTGAGATACTTCGACTACATTTCAAACTGTTTCATCGTCTATAATGTAAGTACGTAATGTAAATATAGACACATTTTTTTTTTGTGTTGTACCTTAATAACATAGTCAAGACTTATTTCTATGAGAGATTGCCCTGATTGTTGTCACCATCCTAATGTTTAGTTGATAGCAGCTGCAACTTGATCCTGTGGTTGTCCAGAAATGTTAGGAATACAGCGTAGCCAACGCTGTTTTCAAAAAGACAGGGACTTTATGTCAGTAGCCTACAGCCGCGGCCAAGACTCACTTTGTTACCCACTTCAAGTGATTATTGAACAATACTACAATACAATACTAATACAATAAAACTATTCACTTGAAATGGAAAACCCTTCCCGTAATGTAGGTATTGACATTAAATATTCCTGTCTTTTTGAAAACAGCAAAGGATCTCTGAAGGATCTTGTAGTTACAGGATCAAGTTGCAACTAGAACTCAAGTAAACAGTAGGGTGGTGATAGCTGGATATGGGACATCTCTCATGGAAAACAGTCTCTGCTACACTATTATAAAGCAAAACACATATTTACATTACAAAATGCTGTAACAGAAAAAAAGAGGAAACAAAAGATTTTGAAATGTAGTCAAAGTATCCAAGTAGAAAAGATGGCTTTATTTTCACAATAACGAAGATAGTGTAAAATAAATTAAGAAATAAAAAACCCAATAAATAATTATAAGTTTACATAATAAAGTTTAACATGGTTTATTAGGTACCTTATATTATCCTGTGTCACAAATACTTCTATAGTTGGTATGATTGCTTCCAAGTAGGTAGCAAACAACAGTACAATTATTATTTTAAAGAGTGTATTTAGCTATCCGATAAAACGGTTAAAGGTAAACTTCAAGATACAGTATCACAATTAAGTTTTATATAATGACTAAGAAAAATTATTATTAAAATGTATTTTCATATTTCGAACAATATACGTAAACGCTTTGTTCCAAGAATTCAAAATGGTGAAAATCATTTCCTTTTATGAATATGCTACTGTAAAACAATTCTAACAATTCTGCCGTAGCCAATGAAATACTAAAAATATCACAATGCTGTTTTACAGTGATTAGGAAGAAGGTAAGAATGTAAAAAAAAAAAATTCTACCTAATTTTTGTTTTCTGTGATTCTATTTGCCCCTGTGCACTATATTTACCAATAACTTTACCTAAAATACCACTCACACAAGATTACAGTATTTTAAATGTACCTAAAGGCTTGGACACTATCAGTAGGCCTACTGGCACAACATAGTATTATACACAAAAGGAAACCCCATGAAATTAAATTTACCTAGTTACAAATGCACACTGTATTAAGCATTTACACAAGCCGGTAACAGAATTAAATAAGAGTTCACTCTCGGTGAACTATTGCTTAATAATGCCTATTGATACACCGTGATATGATTCGGCCAGTGTTTCTGAAAATCCTATGTCATAATATGAGAACTTAGGTAAATCTGTATTGTACGGATTAGCGCCAAAAAAAATTGTACAAATATGAAATAACTTTCATTATATGCTCTTTTACGTCCTCTTTTCAGAACCGCCTGCGGAGATTAAAAATTCCAATTACTTTTGGAGATATCGCCGTTCTTATTTTGCAATACAAGCCCTATGTAATCATTTAACAGACGCCATTTTATATTTTGCCGTGTGTGCGTGAATGCCTAAATAACAAAAATTTTCCATTAGGTAAGGTTAGTTACATGATAAATACTTCAAAATAAACGGAAATTAAAAATAATAATTAATTTTACTTGTATAGTTTTAAGTATTTATAATGTAACTGACCTGACCTAAAAAAACGGGACAAAGGTAGATTAGGTCAGGTCAGCTACAGTATAAATACTTTGAAACTGAACGGACATTAAAAATAATAAAAAATAATTTTAATGGTTGTTTAGTTTTAAAGTATTTATAATGTAGCTGACCTGACCTAACAAACCGGGAAAAAGGATGAACAGTAGGAACTCACGTAATTTTCTTTTTACGTGATGTAGTTGTTCAACTACGTCGCAAAAAAAAAATCATACTTGTAAACAAGCAACAATGGTGAAAAACGCGGGAAGCCTACGATTCACTCATCCTTCTGGACATACCCGAATACTCACGTTGGCAAGCCTTCTTTCAACAGACGAGAGGCAAACGCCCGATCGTGCATCTTCGGTTTTTTTTTGTTTATTGTAAATAAATATGCAACTAATTAAAAACTAATGATCAATTAGGTTATGTTAGCTACATTATAAATACTTCAAAACATTGTGGATGGTTGATTTGGTTAGGATAGCTACATTAAAAATACTGTGAAATCATGAAAACGGTTTCCTAGCGCTGGATAGCTACATATTAAAAAGTTATTTGCTAAGCAACCATAAAATGATTTTACAGTTTTTTTAATGTAGCTATACTTACCTAATATAACCAACCATCCACAATGTTTTAAAGTATTTTTAATTACTTCTTGCTAATTTTAAGAAAAGAAGGCTTGCCAACGTGAGTATTCGGGTATGTCCAGAAGGATGTGTGAATCGTAGGCTTCCCGCTGAAACGCCGCATCAGTGCACAACATGAAAATTAAAAAATTCCATATCTCCGAAAGTATTTGGAATTTCTGATCTCCGTCGGGTTTAATGAAATGAGGAAGTTAAATAGCACAGAATAAAGGTATTTTCGGATTTTTAAAAGTTTTTTTTTAAAAAATCGCCAAAAAATGAATATTAAAAAATTTGATATCTCCAAAAGTAATTGGAATTTTTTATCTCCGCAGGCGGTTCTGAAAAGAGGACGTAAGATAGCATATAATGAAAGTTATTTCATATTTGTACGATTTTTTTTGGCGCTAATCCGTACAATATAGATTTACCAGAACTTATTCTGATGAATAAGAAAATAGGTGTGTTGACTAGATTGTGCCAAATATTTTATTTTGTTCTTTATGTTCGCACAACAGAATTAAAGCTAGAAAGATCACAGGTTAATTTCCTTTGGGGGAAAAAAAATATTCTTGAATTTAATTTTACAAGGTAAATATGTATTGTACGGATTAGCGCCAAAAAAAATCGTACAAATATGAAATAACTTTCATTATATGCTATCTTACGTCCTCTTTTCAGAACCGCCTGCGGAGATAAAAAATTCCAAATACTTTTGGAGATATGGCCGTTCTTATTTTGCTATACCAGACGTGTGTAATAATTTGACCGTCGCCATTTTATATTTTGCCGTGTGCGCGTGAATGTCTAAATAACAGAAATTTTCCATTAGGTAAGGTTAGTTACATTATAAATACTTCAAAATAAACCGAAATTAAAAATAATATCAATTTATTTTACATGTTGTATAGTTTTAAGTATTTATAATGTAACTGACCTGACCTAACAAAATGGGACAAAGGTAGATTAGGTCAGGTCAGCTACATTATAAATACTTTGAAACTGAACAGACATTAAAAATAATAAAATTAATTTTATTGGTTGTTTAGTTTTAAAGTATTTATAATGTAGCTGACCTGACCTAACAAACCGGGAAAAAGGATGAACAGAATAAACTCACGTAAGTTTCTTTTTACATGATGTATTCGTTCACGTGAGAGTCCTAAGATCCACATAAAGTTCTGCCATTCCCGATTACACCCGAATATTCACCTTCGGCCAACCTCGGGATTTATTTATTTTTGCGCAGGAAAAATGAATTGAAATATTAAAAGTGGTCGGATAGGTTAGCTACATTAAAACACTTTAAAACCATTTGGATGGTTAGTTAGGTTAGTATAGCTACATTAAAATAAACAGCAACATTAATTTTTAAAAGGCTTAAAAAACTTAAATTAACGAAAGAATGAAGTTAAGTTCATAACTGATGAAAACAGGTGACTGTGTTAGTATTAATATTTACAAGTTCTTATCACTGTAACTAGCCATGTGCTGATATTATTTTGATTGTGGCCTGGCTTCAACATAACCAAACATTCTCACGATTTTACACTAATTTTTATGTACCTAACCTAACTTACTTAATAGTTAACTACTGGTTAACTACTAAAGAGATTTGCATCACAAGTGACCTAAATATTATTTACCTAAGTACCCAGCAAGTTTTTTGATAACTTTGCTAGTGTATGCCAAAAATATACATAGATTTAGAAAGCTACACATTAGAACGTAAGCACTTGAGCCTCACCTGTGAGCAAAAATATGATCCTTGTATACCAAATTTGATACAAGTCGGACATTGCAACTTAGCTGCAGAATTACATCCAGGTGTTTCACATAAGCGACTATCTGGAGTGGCAGCTGCCATTTTTTTTTAATTTTTCTATTTTCGAATTTAAAAAAAAATCATCATTCTGCCGTAGACAACACTACAACTTCCGGCCTTTTGAACTGAACTAAACAAGCCTTTTTTTCAGTACAACATATAAAATTAATAATTATTAATAAATTAAAATTACCAACTTAAATAGCGTCTTTTAAATAGATTGATCAATAACCGTATAAACTCACTCACAAAGAGTTTTATTTATCTTAATACATACAAAAATTTTCTTTTTAAGCAGTTATTAATTTGAGGGAGTTAAAACGAACTACAAAAGATCTTCGCTGCTCCGTATTTGTAAAAAAAATAATCACAATTATACATCATGTAAAATACAAATTTTATTTTTTTAAAGCACTGCTTCTCAAAAATAGCTATTTTTTGTCTCAATCACATAGTTACTATATAAATATATATGCATAGACACGAACGCACATTAAAAAACATACACACACACTCACACTACATTTATATTTATATTTGTATTTTTTATTTTACATTTGTCGTCTAACGCCTTTGTTCTGTGCTACTGGGTTGCTTGTTGAGATGTATTATAATAGGAGCCAGTACTGTGTCGCTGGTGTGACTTGTGCTCTAGTACAAAGGTCGCGAAACTGTTTGATTTTTGGGCGTGATGTCATCACGTGGCTTGTAGGTATTAGAATCCGTCTACAATAGTCAGAACCTGTGTGTGGTCCGTGTCCTTATCCGAATGTGAGTGATGTCACATTGTCTCACCGAAAACTGCCCTGTCCACAATTGCGATGTCCAATGTCCGAATGTATTGATTTCTAAAGTTGTCACCAGAGTGCAGTAAATGTGCCAAACCAAATGTTTTTGATTATTGTTTTCATGCTTTGTAGTTTGAGATTGAACTTATGAAAATTGTGTAAGGTAAGGCAAAGTAGCCCTTCATGACTTACAACACCTTCCATTTCCTTCAATAACAAAAATAAACACCACATTTTCAAACGGGAACCAGAGATTCAAATATCGTGAGTGTTCTGTTCTTTTTCTGTGTCCGAAGTACACCGGTTGGGACAAAAAGTTCAAATTGACGAATGTCTTCGGACCAGGTAGGTTCGGACCTTCGCCCACTTGACGCATGATGTCAGAGGGTCACGTAGACCAATCAGCGAAGAGTGTCCTTCGGACACAGTTTAGGACATTGCTATTGTAGACGGGCCTGAAAAGTTAGAACACAAAAAAAAAATACCTCAGGGTGTTATCTCCCTATGATGCTACAAATGCTTGGAAATACTATGTGGGTATCAATAGTAATATTGGCATTATAGGACACACTACATGAGATGCACCACCGGTGTAGCCTATTTCAATGATGAGCCGAGGCTCATTATCTGCAGTCTTAGTGGTGCAAGTATTAGTTAGCATCCTATCTCAATCTTTGTGTGCCTGATGATTCGTCAAATAATTAATCCCTTTTAGATTAAAGTAAAAATGTACCCAGCAGAACATGTAGTGGTAAACTACTAGATAAGTTACCACATGGACCTGAAAGTTTTTGATGTGAACAATTAGTTAACCCACTGACTTAGTATCTCCTGCGCAGTTGAACCCAGTCCCCACCACGCCATTATCAGTTCCTGCTGGCGGAATGCACCCTTCAACCAACGCGTCAGAGAAGCAATATTGTCAACACACAAATAACTTATAAGTGCTCTCTCTCTCTCTCTCTCTCTCTCTCTCTCTCTGTGTGTGTGTTGACCCATAATTCTTGACGTGTCCCGGCAACAGCGTCGAACGTCCAATGCTGGAGTGGCTTGAGGTGGGGTGAAAAGCCCGCTGGTATGCTGGCAGCTGATCCTTGTCTCTTGGATGTTGACACTTGCCTGAGATGCCTGCATCTTGCCCTCTTAATGCACAGGGGAATGAGGAAGGGGAAAGTTCCTGGAGCATAATCCTCGAAGGACTGCTCCAGGATGAGGGTCCTAGAGCGATATCCTTGAAAGGCTGCTCCAGGGAAGAGGGATGCTAGATCGAAATTTTTAAAGCTGCTCCAGCGAAGAATTCCAGACCATAATCCCGAAGGCTGCTCAGGGAGAAGGAGAGAGAAGAAAGAATGACTAATACGCCGCCGATTCAACATATTGCCATCCGGGGCAGTAAGCGTGGGCGAGGCCAGAAACCGAAGTTTCTATAACTCGCTAAGTGCATAGTAAATCAGGTACACCCCACACTGGTGAAGAATCATTTGAATCGACGGCGAGGGTGCGTGTCTTGTGGGATAAGTTTGGCACACGGGCCTGTGTGTGCGCTGGTAGGTTGTGTAATGCTATAAAAGTTATGTGTACCTAATTCGGCAGGGGAGTGAAGCCCCCCGCCAGTTAGATCGGCTAACTGGCGTGATGTAGTGTAGTGTTGGTGTGCATTAGAGGCTTGTCTGTGTGCTGTAATTTCAAGTGACCTAGTTAAACTCGGGTGTGGCATGTATTGTAAAGCTGTGCGAGCTGCTCCTCGGAACCCCTGGGAACACAGAACATGCATGGGTAGTTAGCCCATTAGTGCATGCAACAGGTAGTTCAGGCCGACACTCCCGCAGGCATATAATCGTGTGGTCGTGTTGGTGAAAGGTAAAAGAAATTACATGGATTAGTAAACTTCTGGCCGCCTTAGCGACCGAACTATTGCATTTCAACATAGCTCGGTAAAAGTTGGGCTAGTTTTCCCCAGTATCCGCCCTTCATATCGTTTGTGGTGCTAGGTTCCCTTTTTTTTTGGATTATCCCTGATTTAACACTGGAAGAAACAAGAAGTTTGGGACAGTGTTCGTGGTGTCTTGTGTACGTCTGTTTTTCGGTTTGTTTGTATGTTATTCCATATGTAAGCGCCCAGGCACCTTCCTGTACAAAGCAAATAAAAAGCATTTAAAATTCAAAAAAAATTCAATTCAATTCTAAGCCAGTTGATGTGACCCGGCAATAGCGTCCAGTGCTGGAGTGGTATGAGGTGGGGTGAATGACCCCCCTGGGCATAGTGTGTTAACATTGTCGCCGAACAGCTCCTGCAGGAGGGTATCGCCTATTGCTGGGAGGGGTTATGTTGGGAGGGGTTATGGAGGAAGGGGGTGTTGTCAGTCGGAGCCCTAGAGCGAGCTCCCGAAAGCCATTCTAAGGGGTGGAGATGTAGGGATCCTAGAGCTAGAGGTGGGTCGAAAAGTATCAACCTGATACTTTGGCACTGATACGCGCCTGTATCAGGAACGGCAAACGAGTACACTTGAAAAGTATCAGAGACTTTAGTATCAGTTCAGAATTCAGCTGGAACAACACCACGGCCAATGAATACAGTACCCGATCGCAGATGACGGTCACTTGGGCGGAGCTTGTGAAAGGGGAGGGAGCAGGAACGACGAATAAGGGATAAAGAAGGGAAAGAATGTAGGGGAGGAAGCGCAGGGGAAGGCGTTGAAGCCTTGAAGGAGAGGCGCAAAGCGATATTGTTACAAGCAGGGCTGCCACTCATGGGTTTTTCCACCCAGATCTGGGTTTTTCCAATGGTGTTTGGGTTTCTGGGTTTTTAAATAATGAATTCCAACAATTCTAGGTTTTTTATAATTTTAATTATTTTTATACCTAAAACAATAATAAAGGTAGTAGCTACTGTATCTGTTGCAATATCTGTTTGATAAATGCAAACAAGTCTACTCATTAGAAGAATTCTTTGATAAATAGTATTTTATTTTATTTTTGTATCATGTAAATATGTATTTCTGTATTGTTTATATTTTAGTGATGTTTGCTATATGTAATGTGTTTTTATAAATTGTTTATTTGTCTATGATCATATGTGTAACATATATATATATGTTTCATTGTTGTTTTTTAATGATGTTTGTTATATATATTGTGCTTTTAAACTGACAACTTCTATCTGTTTGAATTTGTTTAAATATGCATTTGTTTTCATATGTAATACTTATGTAGTATTTTATTGCGGTTCTCTAATGATATATGTATGTGAAATGTGGTTCTGCAAATTGACAACTTCTTCCCATCTGCTTGGGTTGTATAGAAAGCCATAATAAATAAATAAATAAATAAATAAATAAATAAATAAATAAATAAATAAATAAATAAATAAATGTGTTTCACACACAAAAATACATATAAACACAAAACTAGTTTTCAAGAAGCTAAGTCGAATATTAAATTAGACACATTCTTCAAAGAGGCTTGCAGAACACAAAACCAATGCAACAATTAACCTTCAAACCAATCTTGTAGAATCAGACTCTGAATAAAGACTAACGTACATGATGCAGTTTTATAAAAACAATTACCGGTTTAAAGAATGCAGTGATGGTGTTTGTTTTGTCATGTATATATTTGTAGGTTTTTTTATGATATGTGCTGGTCCAAGAATTACTTATACAGCCATTTTGCTGCAGTGTAATTTTCTTGTATTGGTTGTATTTAACCGTTTTCAGTCTTGTAAGGTAATTAATTGTTTTATATTAAAACCAGTTATGTTTATATTTTTGAATTAGTACGCAAACATTTTCAACGATAGCATTTTAGACGCATCTGGGTTTTTTTACCCATGTGTCTGGGTTTTTTTGTAGGTTATCTAGGTTTTTCATGAATATCAGAGTGGCAGCCCTGGTTACAAGTCGTTTTGTTTATTGTCCTACTTCAAAAAACGCTCAGTGCGCAGTGCGTGCACCGTCTCGTTCAATAATAAAACTAATGAAATTTTAATATTAAAAAGTACATTAATACAAGATATAATATTTATATTTGTGCACCTAACAGCTATGAAAATGCAAATAAATTCTCATTTGACACTAATAACAGATGTAATCAACATATGGACTTTCTTTTTTCGAAAACAATTAGTAACTAGTGTTTTCATACATTAAAAGATTACGATTTTATCAAAAATTAAAAATAAAAAAAACATATTGGTACATTAGTGAGCATACTATATCAATGTTTACGTTTCAAATGTTTCTTCAGATTAGTCGATGATGATTTATAACACAGTTTTTGTTTACACAAATTACAATTAGCAAACTCATTATTTTCCGTGAAAAAATTCCACACAAATGAAGTCTTTTTCGTGCACTTATCCATTCCTTATTTCACTATAAAGATACTAACTACAAAGCATGACAGCCCGCAAAATGGTGATACACGGCCAGGACGAACTGCAGTGAATGTTGAACTGATTGTTACTGGCTGTATCAGGCGGGCATGAGAGTAACAGAGAACAGAGGTAGAGAATTACCGGGCGTGATAAATAATGTATCAGATTCTCCTTCCGGTCGCACGGTCTGCGTACTAGTGATGGGTCGTTCGTTAACGATTCGTTCAAAAAGAACGAATCTTTGAGAGAACGAAATCTTGCGATTCGTTCGCGATGTAAAGAACCGGCTCTTTGAGAGCCGGTACCTTGAAAGATTCGGTAGAACGAAAATGCGGAGAGAACGAGAGAACCAACCGGCTCTTTGAGAGCCGGTACCTTGAAAGATTCGGAAGAACGAAAACGCGGAGAGAACGAGAGAACGAGATGAGAGAACCGGCCACGCGCCCGGTCTGATTCGTTCGTGAAATGATTCATGACGTCAGGAGTCTGAAGAATTAGTAATCACAGCGTGAGCATGTTCATAAGAGCAAACGATAACTGATCAAATAAAATAGGGTAACATGAAAAGTATCTATACCTGAAAATGTCAACTGTTAAGTAGTGGTTTAAAATTGCGTTTTCACATTCACATACACAAATTTGGGGGAAAAAAAAACATGAATTAAAAATAACAGGGAAAGTAACTACAAATGTTCACACTTACCATTTAGGTGTTAATTAATGTACCTACTTCATTTTTCTCTCTTCATACTGAATCGCAGTAGTAGTATTCAATTTTTGTCTTTTTTTCTCTAAATGTGTTGGTCTACATGTAAACACTTTACTCTCTCTAGAGTGTAAATAGCCTGTATATTAATATTTGTAACTTAAAAAGTAATACAATATAAATAATCTTGTTTCATATACGCAACTGTGATTCACTGGCTACGAAAAGCAATGTTCAAGTACTAGCTATAATAGTGCGATTACAAATTAAAGTTAAGAAAGATCACTTTCGTACCTAACATTCTTAGATTTAATGCTCCCGTATTATATAGAATCACTGCATGAAGCATTTGCAGCGATCAACAGTCAATAATTTTATAACAGTCAGTATACAACTAGACGTTTGAAATTTCATTTACCCATGCAGAGTAGATAAAGATAACCACCCACGCGATCCAGCCTCCTCTCGTTATCGGGTCACGCGATAACGAGGGGAGGCTGGAAGCAAACACGTAGCCAATACTCTAAAGGATGAACGAGTTACGTCACCTGATAAAAGAGCCAGATCCTATTCACAGAAAAGAACGAAATGACCGAGATGAACGAATCGTTCTGAACGAATCTTTCACGGAACTGATCCGAAAGTACCGGTTCGGTCAAAAGAACCGTTCTGCCCATCACTACTGCAGTGAATGTTGAACTGATTGATACTGGTTGTATCAGGCGGTCATGAGAGTATCAGAGGTAGAGAATTACCGGGCGTGATAAATAATGTATCAGATTCTCCTTCCGGTCGCACGGTCTGCGTACGCGGAGCTTTGTTGCCTCCTGGGACCGTCTGATACAGAAGTATCAGAGACTTGTACCTAGGTACATTACTGTATCAGTATCAGGTAGGTACTGATACCGAAAATTGCTGTCCCAACCCACCTCTAATTCAAACTAGTGATGGGTCGTTCGTTAACGATTCGTTCAAAAAGAACGAATCTTTGAGAGAACGAAATCTTGCGATTCGTTCGCGATGTAAAGAACCGGCTCTTTGAGAGCCGGTACCTTGAAAGATTCGGAGGAACGAAAACGCGGAGAGAACGAGAGAACGAGATGAGAGAACCGGCCACGCGCCCGGTCCGATTCGTTCGTGAAATGATTCATGACGTCAGGAGTCTGAAGAATTAGTAATCACAGCGTGTGCATGTTCACAAGAGCAAACGATAACTGATCAAATAAAATAGGGTAACATGAAAAGTATCTATACCTGAAAATGTCAACTGTTAAGTAGTGGTTTAAAATTGCTTTTTCACATTCACATACACAAATTTGGAAATAAAAAACTAAAAAAAAAAAACCAGTATGAATTAAAAAATAACAGGGAAAGTAACTACAAATGTTCACATTTACCATTTTTGGGTTAATTAATGTACTTCATTTGTTTCTCTTCATACTGAATCGCAGTAGTAGTATTAAATTTTTGTCTTTTTTCTCTAAATGTGTTGGTCTACATGTAAACACTTTACTGTCACTAGAGTGTAAATAGCCTATATATTAATATTTGTAACTTAAAAAGTAATAAAATATAAATAATCTTGTTTCATATACGCAACTGTGATTCACTGGTTACGGAAAGCAATGTTCAAATTCAAATACAAAAACACGTACGTAATACTCTAAAGGATGAACGAGTTACGACACCTGATAAAAGAGCCAGATCCTATACACAGAAAAGAACGAATTGACCGAGATGAACGAATCGTTCTGAACGAATCATTTCACGGCACTGATCCAAAAGAACCGATTCGGTCAAACGATCCGTTCTGCCCATCACTACTGCGTACGCGGAGCTTTGTTGCCTCCTGGGACCGTCTGATACAGAAGTATCAGATACTTGTACCTAGGAACATTACTGTATCAGTATCAGGTTGGGACTGATACCGAAAATTGCTGTCCCAACCCACCTCTACCTAGAGCAGGCTCCAAGGAGTCACTCAAGGGGAAGTGAGTCCAGAGCATTTACTTGATGCTAGATTGATAAATTTATACCTAGGTTAAATACAACTCCTCCATATAATAGATACTGATACAAGCAATAAAAATTATAAAACAGGTCATAATTTGTCCCCTTAGTAACCCGCAATCAAGAACACTATTTAGTTATTACAACCACATAGCACTGACATGCATCTTACATTGTACATTAATTACACAATACATACGCACTGTAATAAATGTGAATAATGCTTAATGCCATCTAGGTTTGGGTTGCAGTACCACTTGTACCCCAAGGCTTGCGTAGAGAAGCCTGTGGGTTACTGTTTTCTTTGGGAGGCGGCCATGTTGGTTTCAGAGGAGAGCATGTCGTACTCGCACAAGGGGCTGAGGCCAATTGCAGAACACGACACAATATTGCTGTAGCTAGCCCCTTGGCTGTTGTCTGCTATAACCTGTAAACACAAAGTGGAGTTAGTGGATTGTATTCCCAATGAAGGTCGTCCTATTTTATTATTATTTGGGCGGAGAAATACCCTCATCCAAATTTTTTTTTGTATATTTTTAATTTTTTTTATTAAATCTAGACTTAAAACTACTGTACATGCCCCCAGAGCCCTGCCCTGACAGGCATGCATGCCTCTCGGCCCGGATCCCCAGCGAGGGCTGGGGCAGCTCCCTCTACTAATTCACCTACATGATTCTGCCTTAACAAGATGCTACGACGTGTGTGTGGATTGTCGCGCGCGTTGTAGTGGTGCGGCTGTAAAATTTTACGTACCCCGGGGAAGGGAAAGATATTTATTAGGTGATGGTAAGTTTACGGAACTAACTTTGTTTATTCAAAATCCCATGCCTTCCGAAACGCGGCCAGCACTGGAGGTGAAGCCTGCCAGGCAGGTCTCGCCCTTCAGACATAGGGAGTCAGCCCTAACACAACAGGGTGAGAACTCCCGGGAGCTGATACTGCACCTGCGTGCTTCGGACCATTTTGAATTTGCTAGAAGAGAGAGATGCAGTGAATTTACGAAAATCAATTGGCTAATATTAAGTGGTGAATAACTAATATTTTTTTCCTAGCCTATATTATTCTAAGTGTGTAGGGGAGGGTCCAGGTTAGGGGAGGACCTAAGTGTGTCTCAGGCCGAAGCCTATACACTCTACCATGCGGGTTTTTAACCATGCAGGACAAGGGCGCATGCATCATGTGTTTATTGGGGTTTAATGGTCAGCCATGGCTGCAATTGGTGCCATGACTGACGCCCCATTGGTCGCCTAGCTTAAAAGCTAGCTAATGTGACCCAGGTAAAACCTGCATAGACACAGGGAAAACCCTGGGCCGGGTCATGCTGGGATCAAATATCATGCATTAAGCAAGCAGGTAACTACTGGACAAGAGAGACGAAGGGCCCAGGTAAGAAGAGTTGGAGGGGCTAAAAAATCAACCATGCTGGAGTTGGGTTAATATTAACCAGGGGCGCATGCGCCCCCAGGGGCGGGCGACTTCACTCGTCAGCCCAGCGCAGCTGCCCAGGGAGCCACAGTTAAAACAAGAGTGTGCAGACAAGCCAGTAAACATGCTCGAACTGCAGGTGCTCGGAGCGAAGGGCAGCATGACATTGCGCCATCTTCATCTTCAAGCCAGGTTGGGGGAAGTGAACCAAACTCTCCACACAAAGTAGAGGTGGGTCGAAAAGTATCAACCTGATACTTTGGAACTGATACGCGCCTGTATCAGGAACGGCAAACGAGTACACATGAAAAGTATCAAGTACATTAGTATCAGTTCAGAATTCGCCTGGAACAACACCATGGCCAATGTGCGCAGAACCCGATCGCAGATGACGGTCACTTGGGCGGAGCTTGTGAAAGGGGAGGGAGCAGGAACGACGAATAAGGGATAAAGAAGGGAAATAATGTAGGGGAGGAAGCGCAGGGGAAGGCGTCAAAGTAGGCTCAGTTGCCAGTGCGTGCACAGTCTCGTTCAATAATAAAACTAATGAAATTTAATATTAAAAAGTACTTTAATACAAGATATAATATTTATATTTGTGCACCTAACAGCTATGAAAATGCAAATAAATTCTCAGTTGACACTAATATCAGATGTAATCAACATTAGGACTTTTTTTTCCGAAAACAATTAGTAACTAGTGTTTTCATACATTAAAAGATTACGATGTTATCAAAAATTAAAAAGAAAAAAAAACAGATACGTACATTAGTGAGCATACTATATCAATGTTTACGTTTCAAATGTTTGTTCAGATTAGTCGATGATGATTTATAACTCAGTTTTTGTTTACACAAATTACAATTAGCAAACTCATTATTTTCCATAAAACAATTCCACACAAATGAAGTCTTTTTCCTGCACTTATCCATTCCTTATTTCACTATAAAGATACTAACTACAAAGCATGACAGCCCGCAACAATGTACATGGTGGTAATTAATACACGGCCAGGACGAACTGCAGTGAATGTTGAACTGATTGATACTGGCTGTATCAGGCGGGCATGAGAGTAACAGAGGTAGAGAATTACTGTGCGTGATAAATAATGTATCAGACACCGATACCTTTTTATGCTGGTGATGACGGCACGGAGGATGTGTACCCTGTAACGAGAATGCTGATACTTTGTCGCTTCCTGGGACCGCTACTGCACTGATACAAAAGTATCAGAGACTTGTAACTAGGTACATTACTGAATCAGTATCAGGTTGGAATAGATACCGAGAATTGCTGTAACAACACACCTCTAACACAAAGTCCCCGAGACTGATGAAAGACACGTTTCCTAATATAAAAAAAAAAAAATACCCTGCGGTGTCGGGGCAGCCATGTTTGTTTCAGGGATGAGCACAAGTTGAAGCCTACTGTCAATCGTGTTTCCTAAGATCAAAATTGTAATGAGAATGGTTACAGCAAGCGATGGTAACTATAAAACTTCAACTAAACAATTATGCTTATCCCCCATGTGTCCACGGACTATTTATGGGGCAGGGCATAACCCAGGTTTCACTAGCTTCACCTGCCATGTGACCCTTCCACCGTGTGGTTTCAAACTTGCGGCACTGGCCGACTCCAGTAAAAAAAACTTCGCTTGAATCGACCATGCTTACGTCTGCAGGCTTTTCAAGTAATATTTTTCAGCCAAGTTAATGTAGATACTCGGCGCCTACTGCAGAGCCCAAGCTGTACATTTTAACCTCCTTTGTTTATTAGATGAGTTTGCCGCGAGGGCTAATAAGAGTGTGCCACGATTGATAAATTGTGTACCGTATTTTCGTTCGTTCTTTCAAGTATTAGTGTATTTGCCAGTGCAAACTGTAAATCTTTAAACTAAGTAATGTGTGATAAAAACCACATCGTTTCCCAAGATGTTCCATCTTTATTTCTCCAGATTTTTTGGAACGAGTACTAAGTAACAGCATACTGAGCTGAGCAGGGAGTGTGCAGCAGTACAGCCACTAGGGAATTCAGTACTCAGGTACAGCCTACGAGCTTAGTGATCCACATTGTGGGGCCAACGACCTACACAGAATCAGTACCTATAGTTGGATACTATAGCTAGCCTGGTGCCCTCCCAGACAGAAAATATCATAAATTCACTCCAACTCGCCCAGGGCCTTAGTTCTCGTGACTGTAGATGATGGCACCACACTCAATTAAAATGTCCTTACAAGGTAACATTTGCGAGGTGAAATAGTAAAATAGCCATAAAATTAAATAGGTACGGTTAAAAATAAAGCTTATGTCTTCAACTATTACATGACACAGCCTATGAAGTTGGAGATTAAAAGACCTGAAGGGGTTGAACTGATTGATTAAACAAATGATATATTAAATCGATCATCTGGATAAGCTACGGAGCCAATTATGGAAAGTTGAGGAGTTTCGAGGTGTGAAATGCACCCACCCCGAAGCTGGTTGAGATGAACTGCCTAGGCCCTAGTGGCCACACATTGCTAGGGGCGGCTATGGTGTGGAAATACACAGTGGTTAAAAGAGGCCACACTGTGCTTAGAAAAGAAACCATGCAAGCATGATATGTTCACTATATTCAGAAATTGTTTATTGATGAGACAGTTATTACAATATATGTCAGTAAAAGGCTTTTTTTTTAATGTTGACGTGTCCCGACAACAGCGTCCGGTGCAGGAGTGGCTTGAGGTGGGGTGAATTCCCCCCTGGGTGTGACGTCCTCAATCGTCACTGCCGAACAGATCCTGTAGTCGGGCTTTCGGCCCGGTAGCGATGGGCTGCGGCCTGCAGGGCAAGGAAGAGGAGGGGTAAAGGACCTAGAGCGTAATCCTCGAAAGGCCGCTCCAGGGGAAGAGGGATGCTAGAGCATAATCCCGAGGGCCGCTCCAGCAAAGGATTCCAGAGCATAATCCTGAAAGCCACTCCGGAGGAAGGAGAGAGAGAGAGAAAGAGAGAGAGAGTGAGAGAGGAGAGCAGAAAGCACTACACCAATATTTTAGACCCCCCACCCCCTAGATTTCTCTGGGGTATTCTCTGAGGTAAGGATCTCTGCCTAGTATATATATTTTTTCCTAACCTAACTAAAAACTAAGTGTGTTTGGGAGGGGTCCGGGTTAGGGAGGTACCTAAGTGTGTCTCAGGCCGAAGCCTGTCACGTCTTAGTCACGCTGGGTTAGCCATGCAGGGAGAGTGTCGCATGCATCATGTGCTAGGAGGGGATTGGCCAGTCATGGCAGCGATTGTTGCCATGACTAACTCCCCTCACTCTTATCTCTAGTCTAAACTACTAGTTAAGTTTGGCCCAGGTAAAACCTGCATAGACACAGGGAAAACCATGGGCACTTTCATGCGGTATGCAAGTTTGCATGCATTAAATGTAGGAAAGTACAGGAGACAGAGGATGGTCTGGATGAAGAGTTGGTCTGAGTAGTAAGAGTCTACCATGCAGGGGTTGGGCACTTGGGTTCAAGATCCGCTTTGTTGTCTTATCCGGGACTGGAATTTGATGGCCAGGGACGCAAGCGCCCCTGGTGGTGAGTGTAAACACGAACCACTCACATCCGCTCCAGACAGCAGCACCTATAACTAGAAGGAAGAAAATTAAACATCCTACAAACTAAGCTTATTACAATAAATGCATGTTGCGAGGGCGAGGCCGTGCTAATATGCCTTAGAGGTACTTTAAATACGCATAATTAAAACTATTTTTTTTATTTTTTTAATATTTTTTTACTATATTATATAGTCTAATGTTAAGGTATTAAGATCTACTCACTTAATTATAGTAGAAGAACTGTTGGTGTATAGGTTGACAGGCGAATGAAGGAGCATTCGTATTTTATTATTTTTATTATTTGGGTTTTATAGTCGGGCCACTTCCGGAGGACGCCGCCCATTAGCAACAGCATGCCACTCGTATCGCTACTCGATCGGTGTTTATTTGCACTGATTACCCAGGCAAGCGCCTCCAGGCATGGCACGGCTTTCATTGCTGAATAATATCTGCCTACTTGTTTATTTAGGTTAATAATTATAAAGTTAAGTATTACTCGCGTAGGAAGGGGCGGCCAATCACAGAGCAGCTAGGGCGGCCTGTGCGCCAGGATTGAAATTGTCATTTTATATTTGCGATAAAATTCCGGGTCATGGTCCCCGAGAGAATAAATATAGGCATTTGCACTCAAGTGACACTTATAATAGCATTTCTGTGCAGTCCTGACATAATAATCTTTCAGAAGTTCGAGTTTAAGCTTTCTGTGCATAGCCCTGACAGGGCAGTACACAGGCGCGTCTGTCGCGTCACGAATGCACATGTTCGTAATTAGCTGCAACTTTATCAGATGACTCTCCGGTGCTGTTGCCCAAAATGGTGCCGCATATGTTATAATGGGTTTATTTAACTTTTTATATATTACTAAGCAATTTTTTACTGAGATCCCTAGTCGCCGGCTCATGACTGGATAGAGTATGCCGTCACCCGACCTCTATGAAAGGCCCGGGGGTACCTGATGGGCGCTACGGGCGTCGCGATGCTGTTGTTGTCTGGAGGGGCACCAGGCTAGCGGGCTGCTAGGCCGTTGATGTCGGGTCGTGGGTACTCTGACCCCGCATGCCCCGCCAGGTACACGCCTTGAAATCTAACCTGAATGGTTTTTTCCTTGGCTGTGAAGGCCACTAGGCCGTGTGGAGGACGGAAGACTACGGAAATGATTGTACACAAGTTTGTGAGAATTACGTTTAATTTAAGAGCTTCACCGGGGGTCCGCGGGGGTACCCGGTACGCTGTACACGTTCGCTCTGCGGTTCAATCCCGCTATAAAAACTCTCACCAACACTTGGCAGTGTCTAGCGGTTACACAATTACATTTACTAAACGATCAAAAAAAAACACTACGCGACACTGTAATGATTACCGCGGCAGTCTCGCGGGATGTGGGTCGATGCTCGCTGGTGATGGCCAGCGCCGAAAGTTAACGGGTGCAGGGGGGGCTCGATGAGCGGGCTCCTAAGTTCGGAGAAACACTTACGTGAGTGCAGCCGGCAGGAATATGCACGACGTCCATAATTAAAATACTCTCGCTGGAGTCGGCCAGTACTGTAAGTTCCGTGATCCGATACGCAGCGCGGTATCACAATGAAAACGGTCGGGATAGGCACGGTTCCGCAAAATACACGCCGAGTCGACGTGGGCAGCGGTGAATTAATAAAAGGATTTAGTTATGAAGGAATAGTGCATAATAAAAAAAATCAGTAAAACTAACTTGAATGCTGCCCACGAACACACGTCTGTTCCCGGCGCGGAGTGGTTGGAGACTGCCGAAAGATGGCCGCTTAGCATGGGAGGCAACTTTCACCTTCTTTCTGATTCGGCGCCAAAAACTTATAATAACCTAATTTGTTATATTATGAGTAAAAAAACATGTTCCAGGTGCTTGATTAAAACTTTGCACCTGGTAAATAGTTGCCTAAGGCTTAACAGTTGTTTTAATTGATTTAATAATTTAAAAAGCGGCACCAAGTTGGCGACTGTAAATTTAACTATAAATTGTCTCAATTTGCACTGTTTGCATTTGAATTCCCTTAGTTTGGCTAGACCACTATCACAGGCCAATTAATCAAGGCCAGCAGCCGCTGTGGCTAGTAACGAGGTTTGTTTTATGTTCCGTGCGTGCTGCGCACGCACGGAGTCTCTATGACGCATTTGTGCACTGCTTGTGATTAATTAACTTTGTCTTAATGCCTCGTTTGGGAATTGTTTTCCATAGTCGAGCCCCCGGGGTTTAGTGTCCTGATGTTTAATTCAGTTAATTGAGGTCACGCCCAGGGCGCTCGCTTGACTCATTCCGGCTGGGCTAGGGGTGCGCTCCAAAAACGGGATACGGTACTGGCGGTGCGGAGCACGGGCTTAACGGCCATGGTCGGTAGGACGTCAAGTGTCATCAGTCGTGCGAAGGCTACCTTTCTTCTTAGTTCTATATGATCACGCCACAATAATTTTCTATCCATATATACTCCTAGATATTTAACTACATTTTTATGTGGTTTTACAACATCGAAAAGTGTTAGGCGTGTTCTATTTTCTAGTTCTGGTAGATGTTTACGTGTGAATACTATGGCTTCTGACTTTATCGGATTTACTTTAATTCGCCATTTTGTACACCAATTTTCAAAAGAGTTGAATGCGGTTTGTAACCTTTCTGCTGCCAAATTTAAGTTATGTGATCTACTAAAGAGAAATGTGTCATCTGCATATAATCCAAATTGTACAAGTCTATGATCAGTTTTAGGCATGTCATAAATGAAAATATAAAATAATACTGGCCCTATAATCATAGGCGTGCGCACGGTAGGTGCCACAGGTGCCTTGGCACCACCATTAGGGTTAATGTTATTTTGTTTTTTACAAGCAGAAATAATACATACTTACAAAAATTTGTATTATTTCAAAAAAAATATGTTTTCCAATCGTGTCGAGTTACAGATATGTGCTCATAACACTGTCAGTATATCAATTATCAATCGAACCAACTATACACACGGAAACAAGCCAGGTGCAATTACTTGTGTTGTACACGCGGGCCGCGACTACGAAACTTCTGAAAAGTAAATACTTCTCATAGTTCTTCTCGAATTACATAGAATGCGCGCTCGGTGTCCACTGTTCACTCCACTCGGCAGGCGCACGGAATAATAGCCGCCGTCCGCCAGGGTTTATTTAAAAAAAAAAGAGTGAGTTTAGTTAGTTAAAAGGATAGGCATACTCGATGACTTATATGCAGTCGCCGAAAAAACATTTTTGTTGTATTCCAAAAGTTAAAACTTTTGCCCACTCTTATTTGTGTATTTTTATTATTTTAATATTTTACATATTTAAGGTATGTTACAAAAACTTCCTTGATTTGTTGATTTTAAAACTTAACATTTGAAAATGTTTTTTCTAGCATTTATTTGGCATATTCAGAAAACATGTAAGTACGGTTTTTCAAAGCCACCAGCATAAATTCCGTGCAAACAATTAGTGCAATTTACTTTATGGCTCAACAAAGCTTAAAACTGTAAATAGTTTAGTAGTTTTCCTGGTGATTATAATGTTCAAAGCCATAATTTGTCATAAAAAATGTTAAAATTTTTACATCTGTGTATTTAATGTTTTTGTTCGGAAACACCTTAAATAGCACCATTTTGCGCTTTCAAATCCAAATTTTTCCGGGGGAGGACCCCCGAAACCCCCGCTTTAGGCTCGGGGTCCATGAATGACAGGGCTGTTATGTAATCTGGCACCACCAATACTGAAGTCCTGCGGACGCCTATGCCTATAATACTTAGAATACTGTCCTCAGGGACTCCTGCCTTGATTTTTTTTTTAAAGTCAGACTGTGCCCCTTCGTTCGTGACTCTAAATGATCGTTCACTTAAATATGAGACTAGTAATTTTATGTAGCAGTCAGAGAAGCCTGCTTGGTATAGTTTGTATATTAGCCCCGCATGGAATACTTTATATAATGCTTTTTCAACATCTATAAATGTCGCTACACTATAGTCATTCCAATTAAACTCTTTAACTTGATGTCGTCCAGCCGAAGGCCACCCTATAGCCCGACCTGCAACCGCCAGTATCCTATCCCGCTAACGGAACACACCCCTAGCCATTGCCCACCCGTCAGGCGAGCACCGCGGAGCAAAGGTAGAATTAAAGCTCATGCCCTAATCAATCAGACAACATGATTCCAGTACATTATAAATTCAACGTACATTAATGATCACATCAATTTAAATAACAAACCCGTGCAAAGGAAGTGCGACGTAGGAGTTCCCGGGTCACTCAGGTGTGGATTTTTATTAATACAGTTATGAGTGCTCCCCTTGCGGCCTTCAGCCTAATTGAAATAAAGTAGTGTGTGACTTAATTAAAACCGCCCCAAATTTTTATGTATCATTCGCCACTGGAGCAGTCATCAAACGACGAACAGTCTCCAGTGTGACTCACATTATTCAAACTTAATTAATGTAAACTTGTTAAATCCAATTTCCAAAATGTATCCATGTATTAGGTTAATTGTTAATTTTTAATGTGTGAATTTAGAGCCACTTACAATCTTTTATTAATATAATATTTTACAAATAACAGAACTTTAGAAACCTTGGTAGGAGAGGACGCTGAGTTCTCGACTCGCGCCAGGGCTAGACGCCAGTACCGAGCGATTCGCGGACCGGGACGGACGTGCGTCCCATGGGGAGCCATCAACCATTGTCTTCACCGATTTCATTCCTGGTAATTATAGTCACTCTCTTAAACATTTTTATAATTAACTCCCCTGGTCTTTTTACTGTGTAGGGCCTATCCCAGCTGCTTAAACGTAAACTCCCCGCACAACGCATTACGCGGGGCAGTGCAGCATACGGCGCGGGCCGACTCCCGTAATCACAGACGTTTAGTTAATCACCGAAGTGCACAGGCACCGGCCACATCGAGTTAGAGACTTTTAACGAATTTCATAGCGAGCCGCGTCCACACAGGTGGGCCCGAGCGTCGCCGTTCGCCATTTACGGGATTGGCCGACTCCAATCGAACTCTCCCCCTCAACCTCGACTGGCGTAAGGGCTTAATAATAGTGACGGCGCATCAGAGCGCCCAGTGTCAACATAGTGTAATTTGTGTAGGGAAAAATAGTGTAACTGTAACTGCAAGTGTAACTGCCAATTTCAATTAAACGTCCACTCCGCACACTCCGTGCGCGACGTGTATACGACAGTGCAAACCAGACTCGTGTATGTTATTTGTGAATCTCCCCAATCCAGTTAGGGATCTGCGTGCTATGCTGTGTAGGACCAGTAGTGTATCAGTAACCAGGGATCCCTAACCTACGACCACCACCGCCGTTCCTAGTGGGCCACACAGGGGCATTCGTACCCACCGACCCACCTCGTGGTTAACCACCGTGTTAGCCTGGCGCCCTCCCGGATACGTTTTCCGTAAAAAACCAGCCTTCCCGCTAGGAACTACGCCGGATCTCGAACAAGAGAACCCGGGCAACGGCACAGTCATCAAATAGAATGAGAGGAACTCAAAAATCCATTTTCAGAATTTTATATCATATTTTTATAAGAGTACCTACTCTAAAATATTATGATTTAAATATTAATAAAAATGCTTTTAAAACATTTATATATAAAGAATACATTTTTAAAAAAATCATTAAATATTCTATAAATAATTAATGCAATAGCAAATTATGTTTTAATGCAGTTTTTTGGACATATGCCATTGCAGTTTTCCACTGTTTGTCATGAAAATATTCCGAAAAAGAAATTATGATGGTAAAAATTCCCAGAGAACAAGACTGAATCATTTGAAGTCGGACAAAAATGGAAAATATGATGAAACTAAACAAGTATTATAGACAACACAATGACGGCAGCATGGAATATTATATTTTCAACCTCTAAATATCAGACAGCACAAGATTTGCGTTGAATTGACGTCGTCCAACCGAAGGACATCCTAAGGGCGCTTGCATACGCACCGGTATTTTCCCGGTGCTAGCTCTGGCAACGGATCCGGTGCCCGGAGCTGTCCTTGCACACGCTCCGGTATATTCCGGAGCCCTCTCCGGCAGTGGCTCCGGCGCCGGCAGTGATGTCCTTGCACACGCACCAGCAAGCCGGTACTTTGGTTTCAGCATCCGCGGTAGAAAAATGTGCCCTGTTTCGAACAGGAGGTTGTACATATTGTACTTGCTACCTATTTTTATTTGCTGTTTTCTGTCCATGTCATGAAATTTAGGTTTCAAAAATGCGCACACTTCCAGCCATGTGTTCTGCTTCTCTGTGCGATATTTAAAACTATCGCTGGTTTTGTCCCACAAACACGGTCTGGTTTCTACCAATTCAATCAGCATCACAGCATCGTAACTGAATCCTGCCATCTCACAAGTCTTTGCTGCACTGTGCCAGTATTTTGTATTGTGCGAGCGACTGAGCTACCTGCTGTGAGGGCAGCCCACTCCCCTGCCCAGCTTCGCGCCAGGCAGGTAGTCCGGATTATCGAGGTCATCTCCGGCTGCACTCCGGCATGCCGGCAGCCGGACCCGTTTCCCTGCCGGCCCGGACTGCGTGTGCGGCACTCCATAAGGAACTGTTGTCTTGTGAGTCCTCCGGTGCCGGTGCCAACTCCGGCTCCGGTTGTGCCGGAGCATGTGCAAGCGCCCTAAAGTTCGACCTGCAACCGCCATGACCCACCCAAATCAGGCGAGCACCGGAACAAAAGGTAGAATTAAAGAACATGCCCTAATGATCCAGCCACCACGATCCCTGTGCATTATAAATTAAGCATAATATAATGATAACATCACTTTTAATTAAAAACCCCGGAAGTGCGACATAGGAGTTCCCGGGTCACTCAGGTGTGGCTTTTTATTAATACACGTGTGAGTGCTCCCCTTGCGGCCTTCAGCCTAAATTAAATAAAGTAGTGTGTGACATAATTATAACAATCCCAATTTTTGTGTAACACTCGCCACTGGAGCAGTCAACAAGTGACGAACAGTCTCCAGTGTGACTCACATTATTCAAACTTAATTGATGTAAACTTGTGAAATCCAATTCCTAAAAGGTATCTGTGTATTAGGTTAATATTTATTATTTTATGTGTGAATTTAGAGCCACTTTCAATCTCTTATTAATTTAATAATTTCCGAAGAACGAAACTTTAGACACTTTGGCGCGACAGGACGCTGAGGCCTCCCCTCGTGCCAAGGGCAAAAGCCAGTACCGAGTGACTCGCGGACCGGGGCGGACGTGCGTCCCATGGGGAGTCCTCAACTCTCGTCTTCACTGAATTCACTACTGGTAATTATAGTCACTCTCTAAACCCTTTTTCGTAATTAACTCCCCGTGTGTACCCGGTCCTTTTATGGTGTAGGGCCTATCCCAGCCGCTTAAACGTAAACTCCCCGGACAAGAGATTACGCAGGGCAGTGCAGCATACGGCACGGGCTGACTCCTGCCACCAGACTTTTGGATAATCGCCGAGTGCAGAGGCACCGGCAAAAACGACTTAAAGACTTTTAACGAATTTCATAGGTGGGCCCGGGCGTCGCCATTTGCAATTTTCGGGATTGGCCGCCTCCAATCGAACTCCCCCCCTCAACCTCGACTGGCGTGAGGATTTTAATATTAGTGACAGCGCGTCAGAGCGCCCAGTGTCAACTTAGTGTAATTTTTGTAGGTAAAATCAATGTGCATCCTGTAACTGTAACTGCAAGTGTAATTGTTGATTTCAATTAATCGTCCACTCCCTCACACTCTGTGCGCGACGTGTATACGACAGTGCAGAACCGAACCCGTGTATGTTATTTTGTGAACTCCCCGAACCCAGCCAGGGATCAGCGTGCTATGCTGTTTAGGGCCAGTAACGTATCAATAGCAAGGGCCCCCTCCAACCACGACCAACGCCGACGGTCCGAGCGGCCCACGCAGGGGCATACACACCCAACGACCCAACTCTTGGTTAGCCACAGAGCTAGCCTGGCACCCTCCCGGATACAATTCACTAAAAAACCAGTCTCCCCGCTAGGAACCACGCCGGATCTCGAACACGAGAACCCGGACGACGGCAAAATAAACTTAGTCATGATAAACAATATAACCACTGACGAACACAGTGGGCTAACAACGAGGCAGATTAAATGCAGGCAGACAACAAACCTGGACAATGCAGCATACATACACACACGACGATAAAGATAAGCAAGTACTATGGACAACACAACGACGATAGCACTAAAAAACACAGAAGGGTTCCAATGACAACTGTTGTGTTTATATGTTTGCTGCGTTGAACAGGTTTTTGGTCTGCCTACATTTAATCTGTCTCGTCGCTGTTAGCTCACTGTTTTCGTCTGTGTTGTTATATTATTTTTCATGACTAAGTTCCTTCATCGGAATTCTTGTGCTGTGTGATATTTAGAGGTTGAACATTTTTTTGTCCGTGCTGTCGTCGTTATGTTGTCCATAATACTTGTTTAGTTTCATCGTTGATTCCGTTTGTCCGTCATCAGCTGATTCAGTCTTGTTTTCTGTGAATTTTTTATCGGAATATTATTTTTTTTCTCTGAATTTGTCCATGAAAAAAAAAATGCAAAACTGCAATGGTGTACGCCCAAAAAACTTCATTCAAACATTAAATGTTGCAGATATGTAACTTCCTTACTTAATACTGACATCGTACCGCCTGTGACAGTGAAGCCCGGTCTCCACCCCGCCAGTACCTTACCCTGCTGCGATACCGCACCCCTAGCCTAGCCTATGCAGGCTGACGCTGCCGCCCCCCCTCCTAGGCCGGCCGCGGTCAACGGCAGTTGACAACAGGTCATCAACTAGGACGGACGTGCCGTTCCCCGCGTTTCCCATCCGTTCAAAAACGTGCGTGTAATCATTGTGTTCAGCCATCATATAGCCTAGGAGCTTAGTAGTGCACGCTGGGGCCGACGACCCACCACAACAACGGCTAGACGCTTAAGACTAGCCTGGCGCCCTCCCGGAGAACAATCAGCTCAACAGAAACACCAGCAACTACTAGGCTCACCCCGGGTATCGAGTTCAAGACCCCGGGTGATGGCATTTGGCGCCCATGCGTGTGACAAAAATTAATAATTCCAGTGTTTTTCCGCGATCCGCCAACACCAAGGAAACCAGTGTGCGTGAAACGGCCATCTCGTGCGTGTGAAGGAATTGGGGTTAGACAGACAGGCGCGACCAGGACAGCGGACAAAGGGCCCCCCTCCCTTTCACTTCTGGACATTCCAAAGGAGCGAGACCGACCTCCCCCTTCCACCAGCCGGAGCTAACGCTCTTCTCTTTGTGCGACCGTCCGGGCAGCGGCCCACACCCCACCCTCCGCACCCCGAGAACTCCATTACGGCCCAACCTGCTTCTCCCACCAGCCGAAGTTATCGCTCTACTCTTTGTGCGGTCGTCCGGGCAGCGGCCTACCGCGCCACCCCTCCCTCCAGTGCGCGTGCACTAGTCCACACCCCGACTACACCAAACAGCACCGGACATTATGTGTGAATTTCTTTTATATTGGTAAAAATTGTTAAGCGACCGAATCCTTCTAAATTATATTAGCTACACCAAATCAACTGACACCTACCAGTGACATCAACAACACAATTGCTCACTGGTAAAATGTTACCACACATTTCAACCACAGTCTGTGCAAACTGCTACCTACCTAAGGGCATGGACCTATTAACAGGGACACTACCGTGGCATAACACATGCCGATGCGCACCCGACACCTTAAAATTCCCGATCAAGCGGGAAACAGTAAAGTCCACATGGGAAATGCAATGGAATCCTGTGTGGCCAGGGAAGGACGAAGCGGGGCTACCACCAACTGCACCGCCTGCCCTAGTGACCACAGCACCAATCACGCACACCGCCACGGGAAACCCATCAGATAAATTAGAAACAACAGAGTGTGCAAACTGCGCACAGCGCGAGCAGAAACCAAGGCAGGCACGGGAACACACATCACTGACCGACCTGAGTGCCACATGGGGGGCACCGCGAATGGTGACGAACACGGGTAGAGCAACACTACCGGAGTTCAGTGGACTGCCGCAGGAGAACCTGGGCGAGTTTCTACGGCAATGCGAGGTGCGCCTAGCGAGGGCGGGAATACCATCTGACGAATGGGCAGAACGTGCGAGTGAGCAGCTGCGGGGCGTGGCACGTCACTGGTGGAGCCTCTGGGGCCAATTCGGAATGCTGTGGCCGGAGTTCACCACCAAGTTCATGCAGAATTTTGACACAGGAGAGGCGGTGGTACAGTGTACCTCCCAATTCTACGGGAGACAGCAGCGAGACGGGGAACCAGTGGAGCAGTTTATCGCCCACAAACTGCAGCTGTATCGGCGGATCATGCCGAACACAGAACCAATGGCAGCACTGCCGACTGTCACCACCCTGCTGCGTGATGAGCTTCAGCCCTTCCTCCGCTGCTACCGACACACCTCGGTAGAAGACTATGTGCAACAGGCAGTGGCCATTGAAAGAAACCTCCAGATAGTGTGGCGCCGAAACCCATCAATGACAGACCGTGGGTACCACAGCCTAGCATTACCTGGCGCACCAGTGACCAATCACTAAGCCAGGCCGAGTGAGCCTCAATCATCACCCAGGCGGCAACAGGCCATCGAGGATGCACTGGCGTCACGCCAGATCACCACGCAGCCAGGCCGCCGGGACAACCAGTCGCAACGCAACCATGAGCAGCCACCTCAGTGCCAACGGGGTTGCGCCACTGGGGCATATCACTGGCACAGTGAATGCCCACTTCCCCCACCACTACGCCAGCAGCAAACAGTGCCACAGTCGGGAAATGGACCACCGGGGGTGCGGGACTGAGGGGCCCACCCCTTGCGAGAATGGCGCCATCTGCCAGAACCTTCTCGGCACCACCTGCCGCAACTCCCTCCTCGGCACCACCTTCCGAAACTCCCTCCTCGGCACCACCTGCTGCAACCTTCTCGGCACCACCTGCCGCAACTCCCTTCTCGGCACCACCTGCCGCAACTCCCTTCTGGGCACCACCTTCCGCAACTCCCTCCTCGGCACCACCTGCCACAACTCCCTCCTCGGCACCACCTGCCGCAACTCCCTTCTCGGCACCACCTGCCGCAACCCCCTTCTCGGCACCATCTGCCGCAACTCCCTTCTCGGCACCACCTGCCGCAACTCCCTTCTCGGCACCACCTGCCGCAACTCTCTTCTCGGCACCACCTGCCATGACCTCAGCCAGGGCACCACCTGCTGCAACCTCACTCTTGGCGCCACCAGCCACACCACCAGCAGTGCTACTGGCACCATCCTTACCAACGGCATCACTGGCCACAGGACCAATGCCCTCAATGCCACCTGCACCACCACCTATTAGGATGATGCCAGGTACCACACCAACGCTGGGCCAACTGTTCCGGCCACACGACCACCTGCTGCGCATCCCGGTGGAGGTGAATGGCCAGCCGACGGCGGCACTGGTCGACACAGGTGCGAGCCATGTATTAGTCGCCCCAAGCCTGGTACCCCCGGGAGTGCTCCAACCCTACCGTGCCGAGCTGCGCCTCGCGACCACTACACGGCCAGGGATGACAGTGGGCCAAGCCGAACTCCAGGTCAACCTTCGGGAAATGTCGACCACAGTTCTTGCCCGTGTTGTGGAGGACCTGCATGAAGACCTCGTATTAGGACAGCCCTGGCTGGCAGAGCATGATGCTGTGGTGGAGCTGAAGGCTGCACGAGTCCACGTGGGAACCCGGGAGCGATACACAGTGTATGCCACGGGGCTCGCACCCGAACCACCTGGCGAACCGCTTACACTGGCGCAACTGCGTCACGATGTACCCCTGCAGTATCAGGCAGCTGTGTAAAAGGTGCTGCAAGAGAGGCAGGATGTGTTTGCACTTGCCAACCCCCTGCAATGCACCACAGTGGCAGAGCATCGGATCCCAACCATGCATGATCAACCAATTCATGAACCACCCAGGGGATATGGCCTCCGAGAGCAGAGCGCCATCAGAGAGCATGTATCAGAAATGTTACGGGATGGCGTCATCGAGCCCTCCAATAGCCATTATAATTCATGTGTGGTGTTGGCCCCGAAAAAGGACGGCTCGCTGCGTTTTTGTGTGGACTTCCGGCCCCTGAATGCCATCACCATCAGCTCACCTCCGCCCCAGATCAGTGTCGAGGCCGCCATCGCAGGCCAAGGACGAGCCAAAGTGTTCAGCACGCTTGACCTCAAGGCTGGCAATTGGCAGGTGCCCATACGGCCTGGGGACCGAGGTAAAACTGCTTTTACAACACCAGACGGGCGGCGCTTCCAATTCAGGGCCATGCCATTCGGCTTAAAGTGCGCACCAGCCACCTTCCAGGAGATGATGACGCGGGTGCTAGAGGGGTATGTGGGACAGATTGCCATAGCCTACCTCGATCATGTCATTGTGTTTACCGAGACATGGGAGGACCACATCCGCCACCTTGCCCTCGTCCTAGAGCGGCTCGCGACACATCACCTAACAGCAGCCCCAGCCAAGTGTCATGTCGGGGCGCTCAAAGTCGAGTTCTTAGGGCATTTGGTGGATGCGGCAGGCAACAGCCTACAACCAGTCCACCTGCAGAAAATCGCGGAGGCTGAGGTGCCGAAGACCCGCAAACAGCTACAACGTTTCGTGGGACTCGTTAACTGGTTAAGGAGCTATATACCCAACTTTTCAAGTATCATTGTTCCACTCACAGACCTTTTATCACCACAGTTGCGCTACAGGTGGGATGCGATCGCACAAAATGCCTTTGACCACATCTAGGCCGCATTCACGAGCTGCCACACATTGGCACGGGTGGACCCAGAGCGCCGCCTGCACCTGCAAACCGATGCCAGTGCCCTAGGAGTGGGAGCTGTGCTGTTCCATCTGGACCAAAATGGAGACCGACAAGTCATCGACTATGCGAGTGCGAAGTTCGGCTCGGCAGAGTGTCGTTACCACAGTAACGAGCAGGAGTGCCGGGCTGTCGTGTGGGCCGTGAAGAAGTACCGCCCGCACCTGGAAGGAAAACCATTCACGCTCCGCACCGACAACAGGTGCCTGACCTGGCTGCACACCATGCAGGGGAGGAAGGGCAAGCTGATCCGGTGGGCATTGTTCCTGCAATCTTTTGACTTTGAAGTCGAACATGTCCCTGGAACAGACAACCAGCTGCCCGGCCTTCTGTCTCGCGAGCCAGATGAGAACAGCGAGCTAGCCGACCATGAAGACTGGGAGTATATGCTGCCACCCAGCCATCAAAACAGGCAAGCCCAACCAGATGCAACATGCACGCGGATTACAGCCGATGCCCAGGAAGACAACGTACCACCGAGTACAGCAGCCGACGTCCACCGCCGAGTTTTGGAAGCCCAACGGGACGTCACCAGAGGCCGATCAACGATGCCAACAAGTGACGATGGGGGAACATGACACCTGGTGTGTATGAGACGGGACCGTGTGGTGCCGTACACCTGGACACCAAGTGGACTGGAAGACGTACGTACCACCTGAAGCCTGGGAAGCTGTACTACGGTTCTACTATGACCACGACCTAGCCGGCCATCCCGGCACCGATCAGACGAAGCGGGCTGTTTGCCAATATTACCACTGGCCCGGAGTCGCCAGCGATGTACGCGAGTACGTGCGCGAATTTCAAGTCTGTCAATCACGGAAGGCAAGACGGCGAGATGGGGAGGAGCAGCAGCGGCCACGGGAACCCACCACAGCCTTCCAGACAATAGCACTCGATGTGATGGGCCCATATCCACGAACACCGAGGGGGAGCAGGTTCTTGCTTGTAGTAACTGACCTGTTCACCCGGTGGACAGAGGCCTATCCCTGTCGAAATGTGCGAGCCGCCACCATCACCAAGATCCTGGCACAAGAGTTCTTGCCGCGCTGGGTCTACCCGCAGTCAGCCCTCTCCGACAATGGCAGCCAGTTCTTGGGCCGACAGTGGAGGACCTGGTGCGACGACCACCAAATACAGCACCACACCACACCCGCATACCACCCGCGGGCAAACCCCACCGAACGCCGTAACCAGGAGCTGAAGGCACAGATGCGCATACGCCTCAGCTCAGACCATGCGCAGTGGGACAGGCACATTTCAGATGCCCTGTTCTGCATGTGCCGTCGGGTGAATGCGGCAACTGGTAGAACACCCGCCGAGATGGTTCAGGGACACAATCTACCCCTGCCCGGTGAATGGGCCATGCATGGAGTACCACACCCGACAGAAGGACCAGAAGAGCGAGACCGCCGCTGCACAGCCACACACGAAGAAGCACGCCAACGGCAAAAAGTCTATGCAATGGAAATAACACCAACGACGAACCACATGCCACCCACCGTACAAGCAGGAGACCAAGTGTTTGTGCGTGTCCATCCCCTGTCGGCCACACCACGTAATTATTGCGCAGGATTGGCCCCCCGCTGGGGAGGCCCCTACACAGTACAGAGACGCCTGGGCCAGACCACATACCTCGTGCGCCTAGGTGGACGGCGGGTGAAGAAGATTCATCGTGATGACCTGCACCTTGCCAAACTCCCAGGAGACAGGCTCCCAGAATCGCCTGTAACACTGACTCCACCAGAACACCCAGCACCCAGGAGAGAACTGGACGATCCAACCACCCCTGAGGGTGAGGGGGACGAGGACCAGAACGGTGGACAAGTCTCACGCCGACGGTTCAGACGCAAACGATTACCACGAGTAATTATCACTGTTGTCTCGGCGGATGAAACGACATTCGATGCAGACGAGGCACCAAGTACACCACCGGTCGTGACCGAACCGTACGAGACTGACCCCGATGCACCTGTGTCACTGACCCGGGGCGCCTGGGGCCACCTGGCATCCCTGGAGGATGCCCACTTCACTGTCCATGTGATCGAGCCGAACGACGAGGCTAATGAACAGCCCCGCCGGCCATCCCAGCACCCGTGTCACCTGGATGATAATGGCCTCAATGAGCCAATGACCCCACAGCGACAAATGCATCGAAAAATGCGATCAAGACTGTTCACAGGCGCAGACACCACACCTGATAGGAGCAGCGACCACGCGCTGTCACCACCCGCAATGGAACCAGAGGAGGACCGAACCAACCAGAACTCGAGTGGTCTGGCAGCACCTAGGATTCCAGAAAGTGAATAGACCACGTCGGCTACCCAATCTGACCTCCGCCAACATGACAACCTGACCGGACGGCCCCAACGGGTCAGACGGCCACCGAGATACCTCGCAGACTATCACCTGGGAACAATCCGGGGCGCCCGGTATGCTGATGAAGCCCCCGTGTTCACACAGCGGGATGACCTGTGAGCAGAGCGCGGGCCCTACCAGCTGCTGCCACTCCAAGTGCCTCCAGCCTGGACCTGCTTCCAATGCTAGGGGTGCAACCATGCTGCGGGGTACCGATCGCAGGGAAAGACCGGGCTTCTCCAGGGAGGGGGGGCGTTTGATGTCGTACCGCCTGTGACAGTGAAGCCTGGTCTCCACCCCGCCAGTACCTTACCCCGCTGCGATACCGCACCCCTAGCCTAGCCTATGCAGGCTGACGCTGCCGCCCCCCCTCCTAGGCCGGCCGCGGTCAACGGCAGTCGACAACGGGTCATCAACTAGGATGGACGTGCCGTTTCCCGCGTTTCCCATCCATTCAAAAACGTGCGTGTGTTCATTGTGTTCAGCCACCATATAGCCTAGGAGCTTAGTAGTGCACGCTGGGGCCGACGACCCACCACAACAACGGCTAGACGCTTAAGACTAGCCTGGCGCCCTCCCGGAGAACAAACACTTCAACAGAAACACCAGCAACTACTAGGCTCACCCCGGGTATTTAGTTCAAGACCTCGGGTGATGGCAATACTCATTGAGATTTGTTTCCATAAACGATGTAGATACATTTTTTTCATAATTAGATGTAAATGAGGGATATTTTTAGGAAAATTATGCAGACAGTTACATTTTATTTACTTTGAAGGTCAAGTGTGTAAAATTTCATATTCGGAATAAAACTTTACATTTGCATGAAAAAAAGGGAAACAAACATAAACTCTTCCTTATATTTATGTACTAGCTGCAGTATCCGGCGTTGCCCGGACTGAGCATAGGGTGAAGGTGACCTTTTTTCGAAATCAGATGTAGACAGTAATAAATTGTCTTCTTAATTTGAATGTCAAGTGAGAACCCGGTATACATTTTTCTACCAGTGTTTAGTTATTTACCTCTATACATCTAAAAATGGATGGTCTGTGAGTAATATATACTCTATAAAGCACTACAAAAAAGTGTAAAACTGAAAGATTACTGATATTAAAAAAATTCCATTATCTAGCTAATGCTCGGCATGTGTTGCAATGCCTTATTCGATTTTTTTTTTTTGTAATTTGTTTGAAGTAGGTACACATATACAAAGAATCTCTCTAAATATATATCAATATATCTCTTTATCTCTATATACATCTAAATTTTCTATTTATCTTTCTATATCTACATATATACATCTATATCTCTGACTATCTCTATCTCCTCTATGTACCACACTCTATACCTCTCTATAAAGCTCTGTACATCCATATATCTCTTTATATAACTCCATTTCATTCTCTATACCTCACTCTACCTCACTCTATCACTTTTTTGTAATTAATTCAATTCAATTGTGTCATGTGTGTGCACTAATACAACGAAAACAGACGAACTGCCGCTATTCGTTATGAAACGACTCTCGGGCTACCTATTGTTTCACTTCAATCAGGGGCGAAGCCAGGGAGGGGTTTTAGGGGTTCAAACCCCCCCCCCCCCCCCCCTTAGCAGCAAATCTTTAATTAATTTCTTATTCATCACTCAAACAAATTGAATATTAAAATTAATAAAAATTTTACCATTACAATATTTAAATTTAAGTACTGAAAACTGCTAAAACAGCACTATTTTACACCTTAAAATCCAAATTTTCCCGGAGGAGGACCCCCGGACCCCCCGCTTTAATACGGGGGAGAGGGGCTATGCTTCTTAACACCCTCCATACACAAATCCTGGCTACGCCACTGACTTCAATCACACACAAACTGAAATGTCGCTGTTTGTAGTTTATTAAATTCAGTTCTGATAATCATAGTTATGTCTAATTTTTTTTTTAATGGGTGTACCCACCACCAGGGGGTCCTCCCTGCCAATTAACCACTCTTTATTAAAAAGAATTACAAATCAGATACATGAAAGGAAACATTTGATACATTTACATTAAAAGTATTTACAATTATAGATACATACCATATATTTGTCCCTTCCAACATTCAAGTCCTTGGGGGCCGGTGTTAGTGTTTGGTGAGTTTTTATTTACACGTAAGGGTGAAGGTGGTGATGATGTGGTGGTGTGGCCAGGTCCGTTGGCTCGGGCCTGGTATGTCCTATCGGTGTTGTGTTCGTTGGTTCGGAGGGGTGGTCAAGTAGAAATGGTGCAGTACCGTGGTGTTGTTTGTTCCGCAGTGGTTTCTTGTAGGAGTGCTGGTGCCCTGGGTCAGCCGCCGGCCCCTCCCTTTGGGTCGATGTCGTCCTCGTCGGTGGAGTCCTCAGCATGGAGATGGTCGGTCGTGAAGAGTGCTCTTCTGGGGTGGGGTGAGTTTGGGGGAGGATCGGTGATGTGTCTGATGAGGGTTTTTTTGGCTGTGGGAGCATTTTTGAATGAATTTTGTGGTGGTTTTGGTGATGATGTCATGAATGTGGGGAAGTCGGGTTTGTTGTAAGAGTTCTTGTCGGGAGGTGGCGCGGTGAAGTCCAAGGATCAGTCGGGTGCCAAGAAAGAATGTTCTAGTGATGGGTCTGAGGTTGTACAGAGATGAATGAGACCAGGTGGGGCAGGCATACGTGAGGTGGGAGATGATGTGGGTGTGGTAGATGGTGATTCGGTTTTGGAGGGAAGTGCCGGAGGTGGGATGGAGGACTGGGGCTAGTTGCCCCATGACGGCCCTAGTTTTGGCGCGGATGTTGTTGAGATGTCGGAGGAAGGTGAAGGATGCGTCTAGTGTGACGCCCAGGTATCGGATTGTTGGTGACCAAGGGATGGTGTGTGGGGTGATTCTGGGGGGTTGGTCTTGGCGTGGGTGGTATCGGGAGAAGAGGATGGCGTTTGTTTTGGTGTGGTTTAGTCCGATGCCATGCGCTAGGAATTGGGTGTTCAGAGAGGTGAGTCCACGTCTGAGGCGATCCCTGAGCAACGGCTCGGAGACGGAGGAAGCAAGGAGGCAGGTGTCGTCAGCATATTGAACAAGGTAGGTGCCTGGGGGGGGGGTGAGGCAGTGTTGCCAACTTAGGGGTATTCCCCCCAGATTTGGGGGTTTTTGGTTGCTTATGGGGGCAAAATTTTACATATGGGGGCTTGGGGGCAATTTTGGGGGTTTTCCACATATCTCGGGGGAAATTTGGGGGAATTACATGTATATTTATGTATGTTTATTTCTGAAGTTGGCTGTTTGTTTGCATGTTTCCTAAACTGTTGTTATTGTGTTGTTCAACAATTCTGCATTATTTATGATTTATCTAGTAACCTTAGTGTTCTTATGCATTCTGAAAGTGAACAAAAACTAAAATCAGTCTTTTGTGATGTAATTTTGTAGGTAAATCTAGCCTATATTATGCCAAAAAAAAAGTTGTTCATAATCATTTGCAGCGATTCAGGCGAGAGTGGTTTTCTGATAATGAACTAAAGGACTGGATTCAGGAAGTTACAGGACAGCCGAGCGAGGTTAAATGTAAGTTCTGCATGTGTATTCTGAAGGCACACAAAAAAGATTTATCTGCCCATGCTAAACATAAAAAGGCCGCAGAACCATTTTCTTGTTCGAGACAAGGCAAGCTTACTTTTCAGCCTGTTAAGAAAACGCTAAGCCTTGAAACTGCCGCTGCGGAAGCTGGTAGGTATGTGCTTGTTTACCATATGTCACTGTTCTACCAGATCTATTGATCATCTTGGTGAACTAAATAAACGCATATTTCCTAGTGCTACCAATGCTTAACTGGTGAAAATTCATCGCACAAAATGTTGTGGTGTGATTAAAAATATTATTTATCCCCATTTCATTGATGACCTGAAATGTGATATTGCGGACAGCTACTATAGCATACTAGTTGACGAGTCAACAGACTTAAGTGTTGATAAGCAGCTTGGAGTTTGCGTAATTTATTTCTCAAAAAAAGAAAATAGTGTGGTGTCAACTCTCTTAAAGATTTCTTTGCTGGATGCGGGTGATGCTGAAAGTTTGTTTATTGCTCTTCAGGCAGTCATAGAAGAATTAAATTTAGATATGCAGAAGTTATGTGGACTGGGGACCAATAATGCATCTACAATGACTGCTATAAATTCTGGACTGTATGTGAAAATGAAATCAGTTGTACCTCATCTTATTTTAATAAGATGTGTTTGTCATTCAGTACAACTAGCTGTATCGAAGGCAGTTGCTGATTGTATGCCCAGGAACCTTGAATTTCTTCTGAGCAATACCTACGCATGGTTTTCAAGGTCTTCATGACGTCAGCTCTCTTACAAATTACTGTACAATGCCATTAATGATGGTGCAAACCCTCTCAAAATTGTAAAGGCAGCAAAATAAAGGTGGTTGTCTGTTGAGGTAGCTGTATCTCGTATACTGCAACAGTGGCTTGAATTGAAAAAGCATTTTGAAATATCAAAAGTCAGTGAAAAGTGTTATACAGCAGAAATACTATTTCAGATGTTTTCTGACATTCGCAATGAAATATACCTGGCATTCCTTCAGCCTATTCTACATGAGGCACAGCATGTGAACCAATCATTCCAGTCAAATACAGCAGATCCCAGCAAGCTTTTGAATGATCTTGTACTGTTGATTCAGAGTCTTGGAAAAAGAGTTGTACTGCAAGGATACAATGCTCCTGACCTCCTAAAAGTTAATGTTAATGATAATTGAGCCCCAATCCTGTTAACTTATGACATACTGCTGAAGTTAAGATGAGGGAAGCTCGAAAACAAGGAGTACTGAAAGTTGATGAAGAAACTGGAATCAGGGGGCGATGTAAAGAATTTCTGATTACTTTAGTCACCCAACTTCAACAGAGACTGCCAGAAAACGTGGATATTCTTACTAAAGTATCTATTTTTGCTCCTGAAAATAGCTTGAGAACCATTAAACAACCCATAGTTCCACTAGCAACACTGATCAAAAAATCTAATGCAGAAATAACACTCATAGAAAATCAATGGAATAAAGTCAACTTTGCGGAATGGCAGAATATAACAAGTACTACAGCACTGTGGGCAGGGATTCTAGGCTACAGGGATGCATCTGGAATTAATCCATTTCAGAATCTTGCAGAGTTGGCAATTCAGTTGCTTGTTTTTCCGTGGTCCAATGGTGAGGTAGAGAGAGTTTTCAGCCAAATGAATTTGGTTAAAAACCGCCAAAGAAACAAGATGGAAATTGGTATGCTAAATGCGATTTTGTGTGTTCGTGCTGGACTCAGACGTAAAAAGAAATGCTGCAAAGATTACACATTCCCAACTGATGTGCTGGAAAAAATTGGAACAATGGCAGCGTATGGTGATGACCATAGGCGTGCGCACGGTAGGTGCCACAGGTGCCTTGGCACCACCATTAGGGTTAACGTTATTTTATTTTTTACAAGCATAAATAATACATACTTACAAAAAACCGTATTATTTCCAAAAAAAATATGTTTTCCAATCGTGTCGAGTTACAGATATGTGCTCATAACACTATCAGTATATCAATTACCAATCGAACCAACTATACACACGGAAACAAGCCAGTTGCAATTACTTATGTTGTACACGCGGGCCGCGGCTACGAAACTTCTGAAATGTAAATACTTCTCATTGTTCTCCTCGAATTACATAGAATGCGCGCTCGGTGTCCACTGTTCACTCCACTCGGCAGGCGCACAGAACAATAGCCGCCGTCCGCCAGGTACCTAGCACTACTGTGTAGTGTTTACTCTTACTGTTTACTCATCAGTTTACTGTTCTAATGAGTACACGAGTACAGCCTGTGTTTGTTACGTGGATCACTAATTAATTAATTATCATTTTATTTTCACTAGTTGACAGTTGTTATGGTTCGTTAATTGCTGTATATATCTGTCTGTATGATGTATAAATGGGTGATTAAAATTAAAATGCCTGATCCCGAAAAGGATTACTCGATGTCTTATATGCAGTCGCCGACAAAACATTTTTGTTGTATTCTAAAAGTTAAAATTTTTGCCCACTCTTATTTGTGTGTTTTTTTTATTTTAATATTTTACATATTTGAGGTATGTTACAAAAATCCCTTGATTTGTTGATTTTAAAACTTAACATTTGAGAATGTTTTTTCTAGCATTTATTTCGCGTCTTCAGAAAACATGTAAGTACGGTTTTTCAAAGCCACCAGCATGAATTCCGTGCAAACAATTTGTGCAATTTACTTTATGGCTCAACAAAGCTTAAAACTGTAAATAGTTTAATAGTTTTCCTGGCGATTATAACGTTCAAAGCTATCATTTGTCATAAAAAAATGTTAAAATTTTTACATCTGTGTATTTGATGTTTTTGTTCGGAAACACGTTAAATAGCACTATTTTGCGCTTTCAAATCCAAATTTTTCCGGGGGAGGACCCCCGGACCCCCCGCTTTACGCTCAGGGCCGTGAATGATAGGGCTGTTGTGTAATCTGGCACCACCACTACTGAAGTCCTGTGCACGCCTATGGTGATGACCCTCCAGCTTCACGGGGAAGTTCATCAAAAGAACCATCTATTATGGAAATATCAACTAGAACTGATTACTTGACTCTGCTACTGAATGAAGATGATTCAGACAATCCGGACCCGATGGCCTGGGACTCTTGGTTAACTGAGTGCTAAAAATGTTTCGAAGTGACTTAGTCTGTGTGTTTGCATAAAAAAATTGCAAACGATAATAGGACTACATTATACAGGTGAGGTGATTTGCCTACATGTGTGTATGCTGTTTAGTTGTTAAAACCGTTAAAGGGTTTAGTTCTTGTAATGTTTTTCCTAAAATTAAATTTTTGGTTTTTTATTTTTTGCCTCATTTAGGGGGATTGTGTGTCCATGAGTTGGTAACACTGGGGTGACGTCTGCCTAATTGTTTTCAATTCTGTAATGTGTATGCATTCATACACTAATACACAACACAGGAACTACTGATGCAACTATATAATACACACATTTGTTGAAACGATTCACCTATGTTAACATAGTTATACTACCTCAGAAACCTTAGCGGGTATGCGCATAACAACTCACCAAAATGTTATTCCAATCGGATGAATGTTATAGGAAAACATACGGGACAAACGAACGAAAATTCAAGACGTGACGAACGCCACAAACGATAGTGCGTTTAAAATTCAAGGCAACGCTATCTATTGACGAAGTTAAAAACTGAACCGTTATTAGCGTCGTTAGTTCAGTAGCTGCCGCAAGCTCCAATAAGCGGATGAGTCTCACCAGGAAAGAAAATAGGAAGTTGCCAAGTTACTATGTGTATGGCCGTGTGGCGGACATGAAAATTAAACGCACTCTCTGTTAGTATGTCGATGACCTATGATTTTTTTGCAATAAAAATGAATTTACACCTTTTGCACTCCATTAGAGATGGAATTTCATAGAAATATGTGGCCTATGCCATCCAAATCCGTTCAGCGGTTCAGGCGTCAAGGAGTAACAAATATAAACACAAAATTTCGCTTTTATAATACTAGTACGATATACACGTATTATGGTATACACAATCATTTAGATTATGTTTATAAGATTTATTTTTATTTTAAGTAAAAAGTAAATGTCACATGCCTTCCTAGTGAAAATAACCAAACCAACGTACTAGGTTGTTCATTTTAATTTATTTTTGTCAGGGCCGGATTTAGAGGTCTGGAGGCCTCAGGGCAACAGAGGAGCGGAGGCCCCCTAGCCCCAAATTATTTTCCAAATAAAATGAATAATTTTTTTCAGTCGAGTTTTCAAATAAATAATTTATTGTGAAATCAAGAAGATTCTCTTAGTATTTAAAAAAAACATACATAAATATAATCGGAGACAAGAAATATATAAAATTAAATTTTAGTGTTAATGAATATTTCGTTTGATATTTAACAATAATATAATTATTTATGTACAAAGTACTGTAGGTAAAGGTAAAACAGCGAAATAAGTATATCAAAGGATTTGTGGGGGCCCTCAGTTTGTGGAGGCCCCGGGGCTTTCCGCCCCGGTTACCCTCCCCTAAATCCAGCCCTGATTATTGTAACACTTACATAAACAATTTCAAGTAATTTTCTTGAACTAGTAGGTTAAAATGTAATGATGTATCATATGTGAAATTTTAAGATCATAAGTTTAAACACACGACATCCGACCACAGGTAGGCCTACTTCGTACATCAGTCACGCATAATACCACGGTACTAAATAAATCTATAGAATATGTAGGAAAATTTTTGTTTAACCATAGATAGTCCTAACATTGTAACATATTTTTTAAGTTGCGACTATTTCTTTATAAAATGTATTTGTGAACATTTTTGAATCACAGAGATTTATTTAACTGACCGATAAGCTTAATATGTTTCCCGGTTTTAATATAAGCGAATATATATATATATATATATATATATATATATATATATATATATATATATATATATATATATATATATATATATAGGTTAATGTCGCAACACGCAGATGACTTCGGCACCAACCAAAGGAATTTCAAACTTCAAAAACGACTTCAAGCAGTTAGCAGCATTGTAATTGTTGCAACGAAACATCGAAAGAACTTTCCAGCCATAATAAATAACCACAACTGTAGAAAACTTGGGGAAAAATGTACATTATAAAGGGCCAAAATATCCTTATCACATGTGAACCAACGGCGTAAGATCAAGCCTTGACGCTAGAATGTGCTGCATAACGTGTCTCCCGTTTTTTTCGACGAGATTCCTATATTGTTCTACTACAATATTTGAATAAAGCCTGCCGCTTGCGCAGGGCCGGTGCAAGATAAATTGGCGCCCTAGGCGAAAAACCTTAATGCCCCCACCTCCCCCCCCCCCCCACCCGGGCGGACACCCCAACAAAAAAATTTCCTTCCCTCAAAATACATCACGTAAGCCTAAGATTTTGTCAACAATCAAATGTAACAGGCTTGTGTTTTTTTTTCTGTTTTACTTATTACAAAAAAATCATAAACAACAGGTCACCGTGGACTTTAAATAATTACTTATATCAATATAAACATTCCAAACTGTTACAAAAATCAATTTACATCTAGTTTCAATAATCGTTAAACATATGATATGAGCTGTTATGTGTCGTGCTGCGCCGCCCCCAACTACTTGGCGCCCTAGGCGGTTGCCTAGTTCGCCTGTATGGACGCGCCGGCCCTGCGCTTGCGGCTGTGTCGTGTGGTGAAGAGGTTGTTACAGAACTGCCGCCCGCAAAACCGCTTAAAAGGAACTGAAACTAATATTGTGTGAAACTTAATAACTAAACACTTCCCGAATCTAATGACAAATTAAGTGATGAAGGCTTAAAAATACAGTATTTAATATTTAATGTAAATAAATAGTTTCAAAAACATGAGTCAAAATGGATATCGTCTTTCGCTTCTTGAGTCCACTTCATTTACTATTTTGACCGTGGAAAAAACCATTAACAGTATGGATTAACTTATAAATTTAAAAGAATAATTATGGGCAAACACACACATTACACTTTTTAGTTATTTGCGTATTAAAACTATGGCTTCTTTGACTCGTGCAGTCGGGTTGGATAGTACGTTCCGCCAGCGGGGGAATAGTACTGGCAGGGTGGGGACCGGGCTTTACTATCACAGGAGGTACGACGTTATTTTCAGAGTACCAAAGTTGGCTATCAACCTTTATAATAACATATTTTCTTCTAGGTTTGGTAAGTTGTTACAAAGCTGTCTATAGAAAAAAATTATTTTATAAAGTTTGTGCATAAAAATCTATACTGTTACGAACGTGACATTGGCCAGGACACGTGCAGGTGCAGAGCTGGCTGGCGACTGCCGCAATATATGTGCCGCGCGCGCCTGGAAGATAACAAGGATTGTCGCTTTCCCCCTCCTTCCCAACACTCCCCACGCGGCGCCCTGCCTTTGACACGTAACTTAAACCTTACAGCTGTGGAGTTACGCGAGCCGCCGACACGTGTTTCGAGAGATTTCTGCCGCCGGTCGGGTCGGCGCGGAATGACGAGACAGGCCCCGGCCGCGCTCGCAAGTTCTGGAAATTGCGGCTGATAAATAAAACGAAGACGGCGGCCTCGAGTAGAGTCAGTTCGGAGTGTTCAGTCGGGAGTTCTCCCGCGGTGGAGTTTCCGGGCGATAGTGCCGCGGGTGCGGCAGAGTGGCGAAGTCCTTGGACGAAGGCTCCAGGGCAGGGAGTGAGTGAGTTTAGTGGAGTCGGGAGTTTTCCCGCGGCGGAGTTTCCGGGCGATAGAGTCGTGGGCACGGCGGAGTCCCGAGCGAGGTTCCGAGCGAGGCGTCGAGTGGGATTTCGGCGAAGGCAAGTGTCGGCGGCGGCAGAGTGTGGCGACGGAGTCCCGCGGCGGAGACCCACGAGGGGTGCTGCGGCGAGAGTTGCGCCAGAGGTGCGGCCCAGCGAGGGGTGCGGAATGAGTGACTGGGGAATAGACCTTTAAGTGTAATTAATTATTTGGCAATTTTTAGAAGATTTTTGTAAGTGACATAAGTAGTGGCAATAAATAAAACTGTGAAGTGTAATAAAATCTTTAATTGGGCTATCCTTTACGAACACACAGTAAATCGTAACAATACGTATTTAAAAAAGCAGCTTAAAGTTTACGTAATTTTTAAGAGAGACGTTCAATTTATCATTTAGGATAAACTTACTAAGTGAAGGTATTGGCTGATATAGTAATTTATTAGTTCGTGAAATTGCGGTAAATAATATTCTTTGACCAGAAAAATTTTGAAAATATAACCTTTTAAAAATGAATAATGATTAAAGATAGAAAATGATTAATAAGTATAGGTTTAATAAGGAAAATACTTTAAGACAAATCATGCAATTTAGTATACATAATCATATAATCTCATTTAACATTTTAAGTATCACTTTATAATAATTCTTTTCTGTTAGAGTAAAAAAAAGTTGATATACAAAAAAACGGTCAATGATAAAAACTAGTTTAAAATAAACTGTAATGCTTAAGAAATTAACACAATATTTACTCTAAGAAAATATATAAAGTGGTTTAAATGTGAGATAAAATAAATTAAAATAAACTTTTAAACTATGTTCTCATTTTAAGAAAAGTTAAATTTTGTGACACGATAACGAATTTAATAAAAATAAATTGTAACGCGTAACCATCATGTATAGCCTATTTGTCAAAATTATCTTTACTTACATTTAATTTGCAAGACTGCAAGACATGCGAATTGATTACAGATGTCACCTGATTGTTATCATTATGTACGCCAGGGAAACAGCCCTGGAAGGTAAATGAAGACAGTAAATCGCCATGGGGAGCTCTCATAGGTTCATCCCCAGATGGCCATCTGAGCTTGTAGCCATCCTGCCACCACAAGCTTCAAGCTCCAAGACTGAGCTTGAATACAGCTGACCGTCGAGTGTGAGCACCATCGAGACTATCAGTATTGAATCAGTTGCGGATACAGGCATATATCAAGGACTTCTACCTTGTGAATTTTTCTAGGGCAAAATTTTTTTCACAGTTGAAGAGTCGACCCAGCTTGATAACATTTCCAAAGTGGATCATGGTGATCACTTAGATAACGTGCAATTAAGCTCTACAAAGATGCATTGCGTAAACACAGTTATTGTATTACACTCTCAGTAAAATTACCAAATAAATTTTCAGATAGGTATTATCTTTCCGTGATCATATTGAGAAAAAAAATTAAATTTTCCAATATGACATGCAATTTCAATGTGTGTACTGTACGTCCAGTGTGTGCAGTGCGTTCTTTTGTTGAATGTGTGTCGTTTCGTTAAATGTGCATAGTCATATCTGCAGTAGCTCTGAATATTTACTGGTTAAAAACCTTTTGGTCTTGATAAAACATTTTTTCAGGGATTCTTGGTCCTTTAGTAAGCGTAAAACACGTTCCATTGGTCTAAATGTTGTAATTGATTTTATAGATACTTTAGGTCTGACAGTTCAAAGACTTTGTCTTGACTCTTGAAATGTGATATATTAGCTATCTACGAAGAAGGTCTGGAGGTTTGGAAACGTCTGGTCTAAACGACTGACATTGATCATGACCTGGTCTCGTGGTTCGATGAAACTTGGCCTATACGCATATCATTGTACATGAATTTGTCGGAATGTATTCTAAGTATTGAAAAATTAGACTTCCGTGTTAGGCATAGCAACAATGTATTTAATTCGTCGGATAGGTATTTTTTTTAGAGTTGTTTTCCATAGAGTGAATTATTAATAAACGCCACGAAAGCTGATGGGAAACAGAAATAAAAATTTATTTTAGCCTTTAGTTATCCTTACCACTGGCTAAGAATCATTATTTTAATAAGTGAATTTTTTGATGAATTGTGGAAATTTTCTGAATTTATAGGTCAATAAATACAAATTTCAAAGATGGTGGCCATATCGGCTTACTAGAGGCTGGTTTATATGGAACTTAGGCTACTTTTAGGATTTTGAACATTATTTATTTAATAGATATTTTTTGTATAAAATAACTTTTTTTTGCATTGATCAAGTATCGAACCAAGGACGAGAATCCATCGATTCCATCAGTAAATTAATGGGTGATGTTTTTTTTGATAAATTTAGGAATTTTCCCCGAATTTATAGGTCATTAAAACACATTTTCAATATGGCGGTAAATATGTCATCAATGGCTTACTGGAGGCTGGTTGGCTAGGAAATCCAGCTTCTTTGAGGACTTTCCACCATATTTATTGGAATTATTACTTTTTACATAAAATTAAATTTTTTTTTGCATCATCTAGGGATTGAACCAAGGGCAGAAACTAATAGAATCAATCAGTATATTAATTGAAAATTTATTTAATGCATTTTGGAAATGTTCCCGAATTTCTAGCTAAATATTTACGAATTTCCAATATGGCGCCCATATGACAAGATGGTGGGTACCACAGTTATAATAAATGATAACTGCACTCTAGGGGGTAAAAATTAAACTAGCATTGTGGCAGTGCACTCTAGAAGACGAAAATAAAACTGAGTCCTCCAGCAAATAGTACATGACGTCATACTAGCTAACTATATAAATATACCTTGGAATTAGTGGTGGGAAGTCAGTCTGCCGGTGGCTTCTGTGGAGGAAGGATCTGTAGCCATTTTTTTATTTTTGCTCTCACCGGGTTCGAACCGAGGACTTCATGACTTACGTGCGTTTTAATAATAATAATTTATTAAAATTTGATTAATCAAATTTTTTTAAAATTTTAAAAATTTTCCCGATTTTCTAGCATAAAATTTAAGGATTATCAAGATGGTGGCCGTAACTTAAATAACAATGGTTTTTCAAAATAATAATTTATTAAATTTTGATTACTTGTTTTTTTTATAAATTTTAAATTTTTTCCCGATTTTCTAGCATAAAAAATACGGATTTTCAAGATGGCGGCCGTAAGGAAAAATTGCAACGGTGACGTCATAATTCAAAATGGCTAAAAGTTCTAGAACAAAAATGGCGGAAAGTTCTAGAAAACAAAGTGGTGGATCCAAGATGGTCACCGTGACGTCACAATTCTAGATAGCGGTCATCGGCACCATCACCTCAAGCCGAAGCCACTCACCGGACATACATTTGTACTCACAAACTCTCAATTATGCAAAAAAATCAATTAGTATCTACACATTCACCTTGACTCAGATTTCAAAAACTACCTAATAAAAAAATATTTTAAAAAATCCCAGATTCTTTTCTTAAATAATACACATGTACTTTGATCACTTACAATAAATCATACTCACCTACTTTACTTAAAATGAATTAACTAAACCTAACACTATCATCCATGACTGAATACAATTTACTAGAATTTTTCTGTACTGATCCCTACAAATGCAAAACTTACCTACTTAAAACTTTCAGCTTACAAGTTAAAACACTTAGTTATCTCCTTAGTAACAAATTTTAAAATTCTCTCTTAACTTATAACTTTTCCTTTTATTAAATTACACTAAATTACACTAACTGAGATGATTACCTTATTTAATTAGGCCTAAACAGTTTTTACATCAAACTGTCTGTTCCCCAAAACCTTTCTGCTTCCATTCAAAATTAGACTACTTTGAAGAAAAAATCTTTTATTTAATTACTTATGCTCTTCTGTACCTCATAATTGTATCTAGTATTCTCTTAAACACTTTTAAGCATAAATTTTATGCAAAAATAGGGGCTTAACCTCAAGCACTGTTCGTACTTTCACAGGAAACCTGTCTTAGTCTCAATAGACCTGCATAAAAATTAACCTCCTGCTTTCACCTTCAACAAACAATCAACTTCTTCACAGGGCAACAAACTTATCTTTATTCTCTTGGGACTCTAACCCAATCACAAAACTCCTCTTATTTTTCCTTCGGCTGGATTTGACACGCAAACTATCTTTGTGGTGCCTATCCTCTTTAGGCCAACCACTTCAGCCTATGGGTGCCTCTTACTCTGGTAGCCACTGCTACTCAAATGGACACTACACAACTAAAATTCACCCAGGCTTAACTGCCTCTCACTTGCATTAAAATTATCTGCCCTGACGACTTCATGTAAGGGTCTCTTAACCCCACATCACAAGTACAGCCCACCCCTCATCTTAACTGGGCCTGTACGACATTTATTCTTAATTCCCGACAACAGCCTTTTTCACTTCTTTTAACGCAAATAAAATTGTTACTTATTCTCCGTTACTTTACTTCAGCTTGATTTTCCACCATTAAATAATTATTCGAACAGACGTAAACACGATAAACAGCGGTACTTAGCCTAATATTACAGTACATACATACACTTAACAACGCACTTTAAACTATTCACTTACATTCATACTTTCCTCTTGTCCTGAAACAAAGTTATACAAAATTAACACTAAATTATTTATTACAACTAATTTACCGTGCATAAAAGCTCCCAACCGATTGCAAGGTCACGGCTCGCGGCTTTGGAAGCACGCACCTACCCACTTAACGCTGCGAAGATACAACACCAGTTAATGTAAAACATAGGGTTATAAAGATTGTTATCCCAGTTGGTCAATTACGGAACTATTTACCACGTCATAAAGGTAAGGCGTCATTTTTAAGATATCAAACAGCGAAATGCGATTAACGATCTCTTGTGATACGTTAATATTATTACGTCCCGTCATAACTCAAATCGCCTACATTCGGTCGTCATTATTATAACAAACGTATTTTAAAACTTGCGATTATTTATTTTTGTGACTATTTAAGTTTATAAAAAATAATTCTAAAATAGCTTTGCTGTTATTAAAAATTTGGTTGGTACAATTATACGTTCGGTACGTGCCCTGATTTTCACGTGAACGAATGTATATAGGTAAATGCCACCACATGCGCTGTCGGCTGTATGTACGACTTCACCACACGCATGCGCATTGGGCTTGCCCATGATAAACTTTCATCCATGGTACGCGCACACTTCAATGCAATTCAATAACGATTATAGAGGTGTGTAGGCATGACAATAACAGGTTTGGCCTGACACACACACACACACACACACACAGAGAGAGAGAGAGAGAGAGAGAGAGAGAGAGATATGAGTCTAAATTCACTCGAAAAACTTTGGTTACAGGTTCATCACGTAAAAGTAAGTTGAAAACATATAACGACCTATAGTCTAAAGTGCTTCCCAAGACTGGAATATGCCTTTGAAATTGCAGCTGGACAGATAGTTTTTTTTAAATAATAAAGGAAACGTGAAACGCCAAGCGTCTGGGTAACTTCCAACTGAAAAAAGCTCTACAAACACTTCAAATCTTGGGACTGATGAAAGATTATTATTTATTGGAAATAATTTAATGTAACACCCTTATTTCCCATAAGTTATTTTGTGACGCTGAGGTATAGTGTTTTTAAAGGCTGCTTATTAATCTTCGTGTCATAATTAACATAAATATTTGTCTTGTTTTACTTCCTTAATCCACCGTTTTCGCGAAAAACTAATATAAAATTTAGAACGAAATAATTAACGCCTGCAAGGGAGCAACACTTACAGCACTCAGTTAGAAACAGCTGCCTAAAATCAGGGGCACTGATTGTTTGGTGACGTACACGCAATGAAGGGTTTTCGAAGAAAACATTGAACTAATAATCAAAAATAAACTACTGCAAATGTAACGTAAACATGAATGCTGAACAAACCATACAGGTCATCAGACGCCACATGAGAAAAGAATGTGATCGCACCTTCCTTTGTGAAGTAATATATCGTCAAAACATGTTAATTAAAGGTAGTTTTACTTTAGGTACCATATTTCCTAAAATTAAGTATTATAAGTGTGACAAATGCATTTCAGATCTAGAAGTAACAACAATACAAGATCCAGCCTCTGGAAACAGGGTGTCCCATTTGCCGCCGATTCACGTACATGTATCGTAGCTTTGACCGGCACTAAGTAGTTGTGTCTATTTTGATGTTAGTGCGGTCAGTTGCTAACGTGCTGCCCGACTTTCATATTTAGAACACAATCTTCATATTTTAAGAGCTAAATTTTGTGAACTGTGTTACCTAAATTAAAAGGTCCTTTAATTTACAAGTTATGTTTTATGACAAGATATTTCCTCACAAATAAAGGGGCGACAACATATTTTCTCTTGTGGTGATTGATGACACATATTTATTTCTTTCGTATTTGCGTTTATGTGAATTAAATTAATTTAGCAGTTGTTTCATTTTATTATTAATTCAATGTTTTCTTCGAAATACCAACTTGCATGTACACCATTAAATAACCAGTGCCCCTGATTTTAGGCATCTATCTTAAACTGATTGTTGTGAGTGTGTCATACCTGTCAGGCGTCTAAATACTATTTCTAAATTTTATTATTTTTTTTTTTTCGAAAAACAGGTGGGGTAAAGGGCACAACAAGGCAATAATTTTGGTTACTTTTGAAATGTAGATTAATAATCAGCCTTCAAAAATTACATTGTTCCTCTGCGCCACGAAAATGTATGGGAAATAAGGTGTTACCGAATCAATTGAGCCGTAACACGGGTCACCAAGAATCGTTGTAGAGACCATCGCATCGGCGAAACGCCCAGAAGAGAACAGGATCACTGGCCGGTGATCTCAGGGCGGTTCTTGCCTGATATGTAAGGGGGCCCGTCAGCGCCACAACCAGCACAGTCTGCACTGCAGTCCTCGACCGGACTGCACGGGATCCTCACTGGACTGACCTGCCGTCGCCCGCCTGTGACGTCACGCTGCTGGTGGAGGAAGCAGCCACGCCAGGACGGACTCTGGAAGATGTAGCGCTGAAGCACCGCACTCCCGCACCTGAACACTTTCCTCTTGCAGTATGCAAGTGAGACGTGCGAGTGACTGGTTATATATTAAGGTCGTATTATCGCTGGTATAGCCCGTCCCACTCTTAGATTGCAGTACACGGCTTATGGCGCGCGCTGTTGCCAAATCTCTAACACATTACGAATTTCAGGAGATGTGTGTCGTTGTAAATCGGATCGAACAAGAAGCATTTTAAGAAATCATATCGTAATTTATAATATTTTATACTATTACACATATAAATTTGGAATAATGCCACTTTTATGTAAATTTAAAATAAAAACTACCTATTGTAGACGAAAATTTCTTATAGTTTTCTTTTATGTTCTAAAAATCCCATATATATCACATTTTCATGGGCCCGATAAATGCCATATTTTTGGACAAGTCATGTCCAAAATGATAAATAAAATACGGTAATGGAAATTCTCGGTCGAGTAAGTTATGGGAAAAATCCGAACAATTGGGTCGAAATGGGGAAGATTTTTTGAAAAACAGAACAATCGCAACAACTCCCATAATATGAATAATATCGCATCCGTTTTAACGTATGATAACTCGGAGTACCTAATGCCAAAAAATGTTTTCCAAATAAATTTTTGATACGACCGCCATAACTGCATTGGTTCAAAAAAAATTTTCACCAGACAAAAAAAACGTAACTGCCTTAGTAGACACCTTATCAAATCTGTTTAAATTGTTTATAAATATCATAATTATTTTCCAAAACTTTGTCTAAAACAATGTTTGATAAGATGCTTGGTGTTGAGAAGGATAGAAAAATAATTCAAAATTTTGTACCATGATCGCTATTAAATTCCTTCGTATTTATTTCATACATTTTACATATATGATGTTCAAGATTCGATTAAAATATTTTTGTAGCAACCATTACTGCAAGAGGAAGAAAAAAATATGGGTTTAAGGATATAAAAATCCCTTTTTGTTCTAATGTAAAGAAATATAATCATCAAAATCTTCCTGCGCCTTTAGGCTGTGCCGATAAGGAATTTTTTTAATCTCTAACTTACAACAAGAATCTGTTCACACACATTTCATTCATAGGAATTTATACGATAAATGTAACGTTAACTTGATTAAGAAATTAATAACATCACATACCTTTTAATCACTATCGCTACTGCTGACAAATGTTGATACCCCTTCCATAAGAGTAGCACAGAACTGACCAGAAGAATGGGGTTGGGGCGATGGAGATGACTGGGATGAATTGGACGAGGCTAAACTTATCAAAAATCTTTCCTCGTCATCTTGAAGTTCGTCAGCTCTCCACAGCTCTTCTTCCATGTTTTTCACAGTTTGTACATAATTTTTCCAGTTTTCTTTTGATACGTGGTCATAAACCTTTGTTATTAAGGACTCCATATCATGTGCCTTGAAAGTTGTGTTATGCCCATACCATTTCAATAGGGTTTAGCTCGCAATGATACGGGGGCAAGCGAAGTACATGTTTTCGGAGGCCCAAAGGCCAACGCACCCGCCTTCCGCCCCTCCCAAATGTGCGCCCTTTAAGGGTAGATTGGGAGTCTGCTTGCAGATCTGTATAGTCCAGGGCCCCTTCCTACTGATACTACCAGATCCAGAAAACATGTCCCCTCCACCACTATGGTACCCATAGTGGCTTCTTAGGAACCTGTAGATGTACAGTTCGACCTATGCATTTGGCTATTTCTTCAAGTTTGTATTTCTTGTACTTGTGCCTTTCTCGTCCTACTATGTGTAGCAATTCCCGCTTAATCATACTAGCATCATAAGGAATGCTTTTCTCCGTGAGCCACTGTCTTATATCCCTCACACGCCAACGTTGCACGGGAATCGGTTCACACATCCTGCTATGGTATGACGCATTATCCAAAACAATAACAGATCCCTCTGGAGTGTTTGGCAAAAGTTGTTCGGCAAACCACTTTTCATACCCATCTGCAGTCATTTCATCATGAGCGTCAGCTGTGTTCTTTTTGCACAAGAAAGTAAGGGCAACATTTTGATCAAAACCGTCCTCATTACCTGCATGCACTAATGCAAAACGTGCACCTCGTCCTGTAGGAGGTTTAAGGCCTGAACTAAGGCTTTCAATGGCTGCCTGCCGAGCGCTCTTCACTGTTGTATCTTTCCATGCCTTTTCCACACTGAGCCCCACATTTACCCAAGATTCATCTGTATAGATAACTGGTTATCCTAAATCCCTAAATATTTTTACTTCTCTCAAGTAGGTATGCCGCCATCGAATTATGTCGCCACGTTCTATGAATGCTGCCTTGTTTCCTCTTCTTAAATACTCAAACCCAATGTCATGAAGGAACCTATGCAGGGTGGTACGAGTGAAATCTGGCAGTGATTCGTCACTATTCACTTCTGCTAAAATGACATTTAAAGTGGGAGGAATGTTAGCAAACAAAAAAAGTGTGAACGATCCGCCGTAGCCCACTCTGCACAATGCCATCGTAAGTTTGTTTTCGGCAATTTTTCTGTTTGTCTTTCCTTTTTGATTTCGTCCTTATGTTGTAAATGGTTCGTTCGGAAAAGCCGGTTGCTTTGGAAGTTTCCTTAATTGCATTGCACACACTCATATGTTTTGAAAAAATACTCAAATGCATTCAACACAATCTTGCGTTCCCTCCCGCGTAGCCTAACAATATAATTTATTTTCGGTGTTCTATATTCCATGTTTTATATGTACGTAATAAAAATAAATGTATAAAATAAAATCACGTATGTTAATATATAATTTGTCAAAATTATAACTGAAACGAGTCACCGGACACAACGCGTTGCTTCGTCGCGAGACGTGATACTAACTGGCAGGCCGGTTTTCTGAAATGCGTGTCTAAGGAAATACATGGTTGACTAAGGAAGCCATGTATTTGAAATTGCTTGCAGGACAGAACCCCACTTATCTAAACACACGACGGCAGCTTGTGAGAGAAACCTCTATTGCAGCGCGCTCTTTTACTGATAAGACACATCTTTAACAGCTTTTCCACGGAAACTGTAGAATAAATTGAGATAGAACTGCTTTTAAAAATTAATTCAATTTATTGTGAACATTTTTCACGCTTTCGTCCCCCATCTATCTTTAATAGAAATTTTTTTTTTTCCGCTGGTCAACCTTTTGATGTGTCAGTTTGTGAGAAAATGCATTTCAATATATTAAAAAAGTTATTTAAGTGAAACCTGTACAGTTTTTGTCTTAACATTTGTTCGGTGGCGTCATAAGGCATTAATTTATTAATAAAAAAATCTGAATGAAATACACATGAAGGTTATTTTGTTATGTGAAACATCTCGGAATACTTCAAAACAGTTCGCAGTGAATAAGTTATGTTTTTTTAATTTTTTCGGACATTTAAAATATTGTTAAGTATTCAAAATAAGCATTGCCTGATGCGTATTTCGATGCTATACAATATGGAAAAAAAGCTTGGTCCAACAATTAAAATTTTAATTTCGTTTGATATTTGGCAGCAACGCACGAAGAAACAAGGACAGCGCTAACGGCAATCGGCGTGTGTTAGGGAGAGAGAGAATGCGCCCATTTACTTCCACACTGCAATCTAAGAGTGGGATGCTCTATAGTTACTGAGATGCGAGGTGGCGAAGATGCGAGCATTACCAGAAGTGTGACGGACGGATTGGACCTGACGAACTACGAAGACACTCTAAGCAGATAGTGAGATAGGCAATTCAGTTTGTTGCTAACGAGTGGTCAGAGCGACTCCAGTTCCAGTTTTAGAAAAGATCATCGCGCACGAGTGGGTGAACCGTCCGAGCGGACGTCACCGAGGAGTGCCAGTGCGAAGACGGAGCGGACGTTTCCGGATCACCGGGTGGTGCTGTCCCAGACCACCACGCGGAACAGAATATAAACAACCATAGAACTATTTCTGGATACAGAAAAAGCATTGATAAGGTACACCAAACTTATCTAATACAAAAACTCATCACTGCAGACATCCCAGAAGCCTACTGGAAGGTAATACAAGACTATCTGAACGGTAGAACATTTCAAGTAACCCTTGATAGACAGATATCAACACACAGGAACATAAAAGCAGGAGTTCCACAAGGAGGAGCACTATCTCCATGTATGTATGCATTCTACACGAAGGATATACCCAAAGAAGAAGGTACAAACATGACTGTCTACACAGACGACACTGTCACATATAAAAAAGACAAAAACAAAAACAAACTGCAACAGCACGTGTACAACATCACATCAAAATACTCGAAGAATGCTGGTAAAAATGGGCTATTAAAATAAACCCATCAAAAAATGCAATACTAGAATACACACACAATAGACAAAATGACAACTAAACAATAAAACTATATGGGAAAAGAGTACCCATAGAAAAATAAATCAAATATCTAGGAGTGTATTTCGACCCCAAAACTTACATGAAAAAAACCACTTAAATAAAACGGCACAAGCAGCCACAGGTAAAATGATAAATTAATACTCCTTATTAAAATCACCTAACATCAAGCTAGAAACAAAATTGCTGCTTTATACAGCCATCAGATCTGCCATGCTCTATGGAGCAGAAGTCTGGGGAAAAGCAGAAAAATTGCACACTAAAACATTGAAAGTGACGCAAAGCAAGATTCTGCGAATAATACTACAAAGTGCAAGAAGAACGAGCAATCAGGAAATACAAGAAAAAACAAAAATGCAACTATCCACCAAAATGATAGAAGAAATAAGGGAAAAATTCTACCAACAAATCCCTGGACACCAACCCTTCTGTACGAAAATTAGTGGTTTATAGCAACAAGAATAATAGGAAACTGAACTAACCACACCTCTACACAGCTCTAAACAAGGACGACCTGGGGGGAATGAGGCCAGTGCCGGGGTGAGTATCACCCTCGAGCGCCACGCTAGCTGGAGGGGCCTGTCAGGAACCCTGAAAAACGGTGACAACCCCCAGGCCGACAGGCCACAGAAAGATTAGGAAAACACAACCAATAATAAAATAAAAGCGAAAACACCAACCAAGAATAACCACAAGCAGATAATCAGTTATGGGTTTAATCAAAACCCAGTATAGACAAACAGATAATCATTAGGGATAAAAGTAAGATATAGGACAAGCTACAAACTGCAGGCAGCCTTCCCAGAAAGGTTTATGTTATTGTCCTATTGTGTATTGTATATTATATTCTATCACGTATTGACGCTGCCATTAGAATACAGTAGGGAAGCCTCATCTAGGCATATTATTACCTAGGTACTGGTAGACATAGAAAACATGTTATGTATATTTAGCAATTAAGAGTATTATAATATAAACCAAAACGCTAGAGTAAGAAAAAAAGGGACACACACACCAAACTTGGTAAAAAAAAAAACACGATTGAAAATGAATATAAACCAAAAAACTTTAAAAAAATATACTAAAAATAAAACAATAATCAATTAAACATAGAAACCAAACAAAATAAAAAAATCTAATATCCAAATATTTATAAACAAGGGTATTTCTATAATAAGTGTTTTATGTACGATTGGCTTCTGGATAGCTGTCCATTCAAATAAATGGTGGGTTGTCAGGTGGCCCAAGAATAAATATAAGCAGGTTATAAAGCCATTCATGTTTAAATTTAAGATTAAGATAAATTCTATCCCCTAGGAAAGAGGTAAAAGTCCAGTGGACTAGGTACTCCATATCAAACTGCACAAGACTCTGGGTGGTACTCAACAGTGTGATACTCAGGGATTCAAGCAAACAAGCAAAAATAATAACCTCAGTAGGTAAATCTACCCAAACATGGCGACTGCAATGTCGACCGAAACGTCGGTGACATATTCGACTTGGATGCAGATACACCATAGAAGCTAGATACTTCAGATAATGCCGCGAAAACCTAGTATTTTTATTAAAAAAATACATTTTTCTAAAAAATTATTATTTTAGCAGTCGATCACGATTAATAACAAGGCTTTCCATTAACTATTTCCTATGCTCAAACCGATTAAGAATTTTTATTATTAAATTATACTAAAAATATGCCTTAAAAGGTAGAAAACAAGTTGGTGGTTTCTTTTATGTTTCCTTAGAAGAAATTATTATTATTATTATTATTATTATATGATTCTCTTGATGAAATGTATTTCCAAAATCTCATTCAAAATTTTTATCTTAAAAATACTTTTTTGAAATTGGTACATTAACAATTTTTTTTCAATAAATTATAAAGTTTTGTCTAAAACTTTTGTGCTCTCTGGTGTAGATCTGGTAAAAGAGCACAGGCAGATATCGTGCATTGTAAAGATAGAGTAGAGTCCCACTGCAATCCAAGGATGAGACGCTGTAGGCGACATCCTTCGACCAACTCCGGGAAGACTCGTCCCTTGGAGCCGCGCAGACTCCGTAGTTCCGCCGCCCGCCGCGCGAAGGGTTGGGAGCGCTGCGGCGCCGCGGCGCATGCGCGGGCTGCCGAGGGTCCCTGCGCGCGGCAGTGCACGGCATAGGCTGCGCGGCTCAGTTCGGGACGCGAGCTGGTCCGGCGCACACGCCCACGCTATTTGCCGTTGCTTTGCCGAGGCGAGACCTTAACACCCACGTGGCCGCTTCGGTGGGAATGAGGTTGCCAGTCGAAGGTAAGCGCCTCCTCAATTCGCCGCGCGGTTTTCAAACGTACTCACGCTTTGTCTCGTCACCGGTACAGCAGGAAACTCTTGGGAACCATTAACTACACTATATCAATGTTAATAACACATCAAATATAACTTTAATTTTAATTATATCTTCATAGCAACTAATTACGGATTTAAAATTCATATGAACTTACATTTCGGACTTGATCATCATTTTAGATACAACTGTATTAAAGGGCTCTTTAATTCACTCGACCCAGTAAGAAATATTTCTCGAAATTTTTTTATTTTGCTTCCAACAATTTCAGTACACTCGTGTTCTGCAATTAGCGTTATTATCAATTTTCTTGTTTGCTCTTCTCGTCTTTCTTTTTTCTCTGCTTCGAGTAAATAAAGAACTTAACAGTCCATGAAGAATTTGGTTATTATTCATGTAGGTTAGAAACTACTTGAGTGAGAAAAAAAATGCGTTTAGTTGGTTCGCAAATAATTCAGTTGAAAGAATGTTAAGGTGTAGTCGTCATGCTAAGAACAATTTAAGGGAAAAAAATCGCCTACCTAACCTTTTTGGTGTATTAGCGCTTATTATGTGTTTGAGTTGAACCTCAAACATTCCTCTACAATAATATAACTCACTTTTGTATAAAGACAAATTATTTTAGTATATTTACAATTTTAAAAAAAGTGTTATTTTGAGCCAGTAGTCGTCATGCCAATTTTCGTATTTACCAGTACTCGTCACATCTTTGTGCCAGTAGTCGTCATGCGTAATTTCGATGCCTATAGATTGTAAACAAGAATTTGCAATTATTATATAGTACCATTTTGGGTTTAACACTTTATTTTAAATGATAATGCAAACTATTAAATGGAACTGCTAACATAACATTGTAATGTAAATACACAAACATAAAAATTATATTACTTATACTCAACTTACCGACCTATACATTGCTTTCGGCAGTCGCAATTGGTCGCAATAAATAAAGCTGGAAACAAGATACATTGTGCCAACACTTACATATAAACATTGGAAAATACAAACGTGATAAGAAGTTATTAAGTACATTTTTACATAACACATGTAAAACAAAAAATGTACAAGTATTTAAAATATTCAGTCAAAAAACATTCTTTAAAGTGATCATTTTTGTTTCGTGATTAAATTTCACAACAGTATGAACATTTGCCTAATGAAAATGCAATAAAACATTGAAAATAATTAAACCTAAAGTTATATTTCTTAAAAATTATCTAATTAATTATTGTTCAATAATTGTATTAGTTCGTGCAATCTTCCACAAGTTCTCTAAACTTAATTTTCATTAACATCAACAGATGCACTAAAAATGTAGTTGACCCTGGCACCTTGTTGATTCATGCTTGGAGATGGAAGAATGCCATTAATCTGTGACCTACTTACATAAGAAACATCATTTTCTTTTGTCACAAATACCTTCTTACTCTCGTCTTGAGCTCGCATGCCCATAACTCTTACTTCTTCCCCTTCAGTTTCTTGGATGATGCAAACAAATCTGTATTTTGTTGCGCCCCTTTTCCCACCCATAAATGTCACAAGAACAAAAGATCCAGGCCGCAAATTTTCATCAGTCACCTCTTCTAACTCTACACATTCTTCTTCTTCATGTTCCCCACTCCATTCATCAGTAGATTCCATAGGAATGATTTCTTCCTCCGATGATGATGATGTAGAATTGTCATCCACTTTCCTCTTCTTGGCAGTCTGTTTTTCTTTCTCCAACCTCTTTCGCAATCTTTCAGCTGCCCGTTCTTCCTTTTGCTTTTGCAAGTCAATTTTGGCCTTCTCTTTCTTAGAAAAGTAATCTTGCCAAGCACTCGAACTAGCAACAGAAGGAATTTTCTCTCTTGGTGCACGTTTCTTTAACTTGGTTTTCTGAGAAGGCCAAAACAATGCTCGCTTGAAGGGTGAGGGAATGGATTTGTCTGTGGGCACAGCAGTAAGATCTTTGGATGTTGATGGAGTAGGCTCAGGATTAATTGAGGAAATGGTGTCTTCAATGATTGGTAGTTCTTCTTCAACAGCAGTTGGAGGGTTTGATGGTTTTTCAGGTACTGTTGGTTCTTCAATTTGGGGGTGTGGTTCCTCATGTTGGGCAGAAGAGCTGGTTTCGACCTTGTCGTAATTTCTAACATGTCTCCAATATTCAAATATTGACGTGTCTCTAACATCTCCCTGCCACACATCTCCCGATTCATTGAAAAGCTTCAATTTGTTATGTCCCAGAAACTTTTCCAAGTGCTCAACAACCCGAGAACTACCAATATTACTTTCTGGAGTCTTGGGTGTAGGTGAGGAAAGTGTTGATGCTGGTGTGCATGGGACACTGGAGGGCCTAGAAACGAACTTGTCCTCATCCACTGCAGAAGGATCCCATGGGAAAATTCCACTTTTCCTGAACGAGTGCTGCAGTATTTCTGGGGTGACAACTTTCGCGATCACAGTATCCAGCAGTTTGGCGAAATCTTTCTTCTTTAGTGTGGGGTCTTCCTTGTGAGCCACACGCTGCAGTCGCCACTCATGAACTACATTTTTCCATGCACTTTTGAGTGGCTTGAAGACTCCGACATCCATGGGCTGCAGTATGTGGGTGGAATTAGGCAATAACGCCACTAAAACTATCCCATGATCTTTGCAGAATGTGCTGCTGTTCAGAGTCAGATGTGATGAATGGCCATCAATGAAAATAATTGCTGGTAAAGTTATCTCCTTCTTCACCAACCATGGGTGAAATATGTTAGTCAGAAATTCATAAAATACTTCACCAGTCATCCAACCATTTGGTGACTTGCCAATTCCCCACTCGGAAGGTATTCCTGCTACAATATCCTGTGGAAGCCTTTCATACTTGAGGCACAGCAGTGGTGGGCAAAGTTCACCAGCTGCATTCCCAGTCAGTAATACAGTGATACATTCCTTTTCGTCAGAGTTGACTTGCTGAAAAATGTTTTTGTCTCCTTTTTTGGCCAGAACTTTGTTACCCTTAGGGTTCAGGAAAAAAGCAGACTCGTCTCCGTTGAAAATTCTTCTTGGGTCAGACAGAACATCTTCCAGCTTGTTCTCCTCCAAGTACTTGTATACTTCCCTAAACCATGCTGATATCTGTTCCTGCGAGACAGCTGCCCGACTGGAAGTCAGATTTTGTGCAGTTCTCAAGGTTAAACCTGGATTCCTTTTAAGGAAAGATGTGCACCATTTCCTACCTGGCCGCCCATCTTTAAAAGGAAAAGGCCTCCTTAACTCCTTAGTTAACTGCTGCACACTATTCTGCAAGTCGTCTATGGTAATCGGGAATCCTGCTTTACAGAGAGAAAGAGCCCACTGCACTAGCATGCTCTCTTCCTCTTTCTTAAGCCAAGATTCGGGTCCCATTTTTCGTCCTATAGGTGTCTTGCCCTTTACTTTATCCGAAAGTGTGTTCCTCGGAACACCATGTCTTTCCACTGCCTGTTTTATGGACATCCCATCCTTCACAGCCTGCAAAGCCTCTTCCATCTGGTGGGGCTCATATTTCAGTATGCTTCCTCTCAGCATGGCACTGCAAATGAGTTTTATTGTGTTAATTTATGATTTGACATCAAACTAATACCGAATGAAATACTTACAAACTATTTTAAAATCATATCGAGAAATGTTTATTTTAATGAAAATAATCCAATACTTATATGTAACCAAAATTATATATTATCGGGGAGGAAGCAAAATACACTAATGAGGGTAAGTTTTCAAATAGTTCTAATTTTAGTATGTTAATTATTTTTTAAGCTAATGTTCTAGTATTCGTCATGATTCTGTACCAGTGTTCGTCACCTGTGACGACTACTGGTCCTGATCACTGATTGGATGTTTTACAAACACAGTTAACTTATCATGATGTAATATACATTTTAACGAATGCAGATATTCAATTTTAAAAATAACTGACATGTACCAGTGTTCGTCAGGCATGACGAAAACTGGTGATTTATGGTATTAAGTGATCCAGTGCTCGTCACCCACATTTTTTTTGTAACTTTGCATAATATCGCTAGACTTAATATGCCAGATATTTTGCTAAACACCTCTTAGAAACATAAAAATGCAAACATTACCCTGAAAGAAATACGAATGCAATAATTAAAAAAACTAATTACTTACCTTCTTAGCACAAACCAACAGCAGTATATACCACTTCTCGGAGTATGGTGCACAGCCTCTTAGATGCGGGAATTCCCCTTATGTAATCGGGTGCGTTCCGAAAATCTTTATGTCGACAAAAATAAGTGACTATCAATCTGAATTTTAATACGTTCGAATCGCGAGACTTTGCATACTTGCACTTAATATTAATTTTTTTATTTATAAGTGACGACTACTGGTGCGATGACGACTTCTGGTACACTTACCTTACTAGGGGCGATAAATTTAAGGACGTATTGCAACGTGGCAACCACGAGCAAGCGGGAAGGTGTGAGAAAACACGCATTATAATTTTTACATGGAGAAAAAATACTTAAAAATATATGAAAATATATATTACATTTAGTGGAACCTGAAAAAAAGGTTCTGGTTATAACTTTTTTTTTTACCATTCTGTAGTTTATCCAATTAACTAGTACATGTTTTTTTTTCCTAACAGGTGGCTTTGTGAACTTTTTTAATTAGGTAAGCAGTTGAATTACTGGCATAATTAGTCTGTGTCATAATACTTGTCTTAAATTGGACAGTTCTTAAAAGAAACACCAGTGGTTTACGTATCCGGATACTAATGTTCTGGCAACAGTGTTTTATGGTTTTCATAAACGAATATCATGCTATGCTTCGCAAGTGTCATTTGGGAAATTAGTGCCACTGGTGCTAAATTTTTTTTTGTAGAACTTTACAATTAGAGACAAGTTACATGAACCTATGGGGGCGATCGCCCATCCCCCTTTCCCCTTTACACCATAATACCCAAGCATTAAAAAAATGTGGGGATATAAAATAAAATTACTTTTCAATATGTCAGACATGCGTTAAAAAAGCCTAATTGGCTATTGATTTCCAAAAATTTCTTTCTTTCCATTTAACTGGGAGGTAGTTCACACTTACCAACCAAAATACTCAGGTCATCAACTCCCCTCCCCCCCCCAAAAAAAAACCCTCCACCCCTGGTTACACGACAAACTATAGTTCAAGGAGTAATTTATTTTATCTGGTGTAATGATCAGTGCCGAGTGAAAGCTCACGTGAACCGGTTGATACGGCTCGTTCTACAATGACACGTAAGCGGAGACGGATCTTCCGGAACATTTCACTATCGCGTCTGCTGCTTCCGGTAACGGAAACGTAACAAATGGCAACCAATGAGATTGTATTTCAAGTTTTACAAATATTAATTCAATCTAAAAATAATAATTAAGCTTCAAGATCATAACACGGTCAGAATTTACATATATAATACAAATAAATCACAAATTAATAATATAGAACACTAGATATTCTTGTACTGGAAACAATTTTTAACATATTTAGAACATAAAAAAACATGGCTACCACCGCGGCCAAATAATCGGCTTCTATTGGTTGTATTGATCACGTAAACGGAGACGGATCTCAAGAAACAGAGCTTCCACAACTACACGCAGACGGAGACGTACCCGCACGGATCAGCTCGGCAATGCCCAGGTCTTCCGTTCACGTTGCTCCGTGCGACCAACAGAAGCCGAGTACTTGGCCGCGGTGGTAGCCGTGTTGTTTAAATTCCAAATAAGTTAGAAATTATTTCAAGTACAAGAATATATAGTGTTATATTATTACTTTGTGGTTTATTTTTATTATATATGTAAATTATAACCGTGTTATGATCTCAAAGCTTAATTATTATATTTAAATTAAATTAATATATTGTAACCTTGAAATGAAATCTCATTGGTTGCCGTTTGTTACGTTTCCGTCCATTGTGGAAGCAGCAGATGCGATGGTGAAATGTTCCGTCAGATCCGTCTCCGTTTACGTGATCCGACTCCGTTTCCGAGCCATTGTAGAACGGATCTAAGCTTACTTGTTCACGGGATAGACTACAACTGAATAGCTTATTTCAGAAACAACAAAAATCACTGACCCCAATTTCTCAGGAAGTAGAAAAAAATCAATTATTTTGTAATTATTGCATGAATATTTTTATTCATTTTGTATGTATTCTTCATTATAATTGGATTTTAACTGTGTTTGTGTAAGATTAAAATATCCGTACTAGGTTCACATTTAAAAAAAAAGCTACTGACTTACATTGTTTCTGAAATTAACATGTTTCTCCTAACAACTACTTCAACTTTATTTATTTACAATGAAATTAAAACAGAAAACATTTAAATCAATAATTTTAATGCTTTATGTGTTGCATAAATACAACTAATTGTACACGATAAAAAAGTAAATACTTTAATAACATGATATATTAGTTATTTTTAAATTCTTAACATAGTTCCATCAGTGTGGGTTATGTCACTCGACAGTTATCATGATATATGTAGGTAATTTTGTATTAATTGTTTAGTGAAGTAACAACAATACACGTTTACTTATGTTGTGTCTGAAATGAATGATGGATTTCATTAAGGGGTTAGCCATGTCTGCATTACTACATGGTAACTGTGTGAACCTCTTTTTTTTCCTTTAGCTAACTGTTGCGCCATATTTTTTAGACACCCAAAACATTGGCTAAAGTGTATAATGTTTGCATTGTGAAAAGAAAGAGTTCAAAATGACTTTTTTTTTTATGAAAGTGACTGTTTTTAAAAATTGAGATTCTAATTCATACTTAATAACCATCATCAGAACGCTACCAATCTACATTATTTCAGCCATGGTTTTGGCGGAACAACATGGCGACGGTGAGGTTAAAAAATGACTTCAACTACGTCACGGCATGCCGTCTATTGACGGTTCCTAACTCCGTGGTTTCAATGACCATCCATAGCGCCCCGAGTAATGGGTATGGCTGATGCACAGACGTTGAACTCACGCTGAGCTCGGAATAGCGACTTGTGAAATGACGGATGCAGCCAGTCGCCAGGCCCGCAGCAGCGACTCGCCCCGGGGCCTCCGCGCGGGGTCTCAGCTCCGCGGTTATCGGGATGCCCCAACCCCCACCCCTCCTCCGCCACAACCCGGCGGCGATAAGGGCGGCGACCTTTGACCACGCGGCCGTCGAGCGACGAGGAGGTTGGAATCTGGGGGCCCCTCCTCACTGTTAAGAATTTACAGACGTTTGTACTACGAATTCAACTCAAATAAACGAAGAGTTATTCATAATTTCAAATAACTGAACGTTCTTACAAACTACGTCGCATTTTTTTCCGCCCGAGTTGCACGTTTCGTTCTAAACAAAGTTAAACACACACGTGGACGAAATACGAGTGTTTTTGCCGTAGACTTGACTCAGTATCTGTACCTTTACGAAGATAGCCGTAGCATTACAAACATCCCTGGACAGTTTGTAATCAGCGCTCTTCGTTAAAAGAAGATGTACATTTCTAACAGTGCACGTACAGTGAACTATACACACGTTCTTCGAACGATCCTTACAACTGGGGGAAGGTTGATTCAACGCAATACCTATGTTGGACACACGTCATTGGTAGTCATTGGTAGACTAAGGCCATGTACTTAATTTTCTGCCAAAAAAGATTTCCAGACCAGATATGTATTGGGAATTTGTAGCATTGTGTGTGTTTCGCGGTTTGCTAGGCTTATTTCAGATCACATTTTATTTCGTCACACCAATAATAGCCATTCAGTGCGGAAGAAAAAGCGTCATCAATGACCCAGCCAAATCTCTCGGAAACCATCGCCATTTACAAGGAAATAGTCGCTAGCGCGGACATACCTTATTGCAGTCTAATGATCGATCATATTGTTTCACGAAAAATACATGCCCCTGGTTATCACAGTAAAAACCCGTAAGAGTGGACAGCAAATATGAATAAATACGCACGGAAACCTAGCCGATATTAGCTGGTGTAAAATATTAAATACTTAGACAATACAGAGAATTCCGTGTAGTGAATTTAGTCAGAAAACCAAAAGACAGCACAGACGAACACAGAAGGCTGACAACGAGTCAGTTGCAACCGGAACAGCAAACACAGAAGGGAAAAAAGAAAAAAAAAACATCTCCAGACAACACAGCTGCAGACGAAACCAGTGAAACTAAACAGATAATCTGAAACCAGCAATGGCGTATGTCTAACGTCTACCGTCTAACAGACCGAGTTTTGGCATAGCGCGAACCATGCAAAGATGTACGTCACTGTGTAGCCGAAACATGGACTTGACCTCTTCCCACGAAACTTACGATTGTTAAATATGAGCGCAATTGTCCTAAATTAAGATTATTCCCCTCCCCCCTGTTTTCTGAAACTTTTTTTGTGTTAACATTTTTCCTGGTGCTGAAACTAAACGCTGAGGCCAGCAAGGGTGGTCCTCTGCCGGCTGAACAATGAAGGGACATGTGGGTTGTAGAGCATCAAAATTCGGTCCAGCGGAGTGCTGGTGCCGTGCCGATGAGCAGGAGCCACTCAATCTCTACTCACACCGCCACCGCCTCGAATGGCAGTGCTTCAAGCGATGCAATGATTGTCAGTGTCGTAAAATAACGAGTTCTAAATCAGTTTCCAGGTTCAGGCTAATTTCTGTTGCTGTGATTAGTTTACTAAAAAAAAAAAAAAATCCTTTTACGACTTCGAAACTCGCGTTACCGTCAATTCATTCAACGTAACACAAGCTCATGTCATCGCCATATGTATAGCACTCACTCAGTAAAGCTGGACTCATAATGATCCGTTGCGTCCGTCCGTCACCCATTCGTCCGTTCAACTAGACGACCGAATCACAATGATCCGTGCGTCGGTTATAATAGTTTTCTACTTGGATGCTGCCAACAACTATTAAAGCTTAAACTTTTTGGGAGATACAGCTTGTATAGTTTAACAGTTTGACAATCATGGACGTTGTGGATTTATAAATAATAAAACAAACCCTAAAATATTTATTTAAATATATTTTCGAGTTATCGTGCATTATTAATAATTCTTGTGTCTCAGACAATTTTTTTTTCAAATATCAAACTTAAAACGTGTTCACAAGCAAGTTACGCAGATAATACGGAACAGCTTGACAAATAAAGAAACAATGCCTTTCAGACATAGGCTATTTGAGGTTAAATTTCATCCGTCCGTCGAAAGTTAAAGCTTGGCAAGGTTTTGACGGACGGATGGAATTTTTCGGTTCATCTGATATGCTGAATGTCACGTAATTGACGGACTGATAAGACGGACCACTCCGAGTCCAGCTTAACTGAGGACTGCGAGATCAGTACGTTTTCATTCTCTAGGGAACAGTTATAGTGCGTGTGAAACTCTCAAATTATTTTTTTTTAAAAAAATAGGTCAGTAATTGACTTGTCAAGCGAGCGTGTTGCGTGTTTGTAGGCACGTTAAATGTTCACGAATATACTGAGCAGCCTCGTCGGCTCACTACCTCCATATCCACTCTCCGGCATACCACAGAACTCCCGTGCTGTTTGCTAATATACCTATGCAGCCTTGGCCAAAGAATCATTTAATTTTAAGGCTGCAGCCAATGAGAAATCAGCTGTGAGATGATATCCTAATTCTTTCGACGCTAACTCAACCTGGCATGTTCACAATGGCAATCAACTGTTTACATTTACACATTTTCATTCACTATTTTCCAGGAAATTTTCAATTTTCAATCGTTTAAGTCAACCATTTGATAATAATGTAAAATCATAAAAATGAATACCGGAAAAATTCGCGGATTCATTCTCGTGAAATGATAAAATTAAAAGAAATGTACCTTTGTGCTGCTTCTGCTATTGGTTCACTGTTAATGTGGAGGACTGTGGGCCAACAATAGAGCCTCAGTCAAGGAAATTTTGAATCACAAGTTACCCAGTTGAGACACCTCACAAGTCAGCAGCCAGTGAACAGGTGGCGTTTCCTCAAGTATGCAGAAGGATTGAGGAGTCTATCCTGGAGGTCATTGAACCCGCAAATCTTTCCAGTATCTATGAATAAGCAGCAAGTTGGTTGTTTAAGCAACGGATATCGTTATATTTTTACTAAAAGATAACGCTTCGAACTCCTCAAAGGCCACAAGAATGCATAGAAGGACGGGAGTGACTCACTCTTTCTCGAAAAACAGCTTGAATCGGCGGTTCTGCAATGATCCTTTCAACTATTCGGAAGGCCAACAAAAAAAGTGGCTGACATCCTTTAAGATGCACTCTTCAAGGCTCCTTTATACGGATACAGAACCGCATTTCCTCCCTTCTTCTGCGTCTTTTCTTCATTTGTAACATCTTCGATCTCGGTATACGACAGTTGGTGGGAGTAATTTCGAGAATGGAACGGGAAGTCGCATGGAGCGTAAATATGTAACCACTGTGCTGCCATATGTGGTGGATGGCGCGAACTAAAGTTTACAAAGCCAAAGGGAAACTTTAGGGTATTAACTGTTTAATGAATTTTATCAAGATGGGCAGAATTTCAGTAAAATTCCTTGTTGAAAATCGGATACAAAGCTGGGGTTTAGTATTATACTTCAAAGTCTTTTTCGCTTTTATCGGAGCCGTTTCATTATATAGTTTAGAATTATGGTCAGCAAATGGAATGATTCGATAGTTGACGAAGCTGTTCCAGCAGCGAATTCTATCGGTGGGTGTGGAAACTACGTGTGATTTGCGTTGAGAAATTTCGTGTCCGAGTTTCGTACTACAAGTGTATTTGCAATATGAGAGCACATGAATTTGCTCGTTACCGAGGTTAGTTGTTACACATCTCTGGCGAGTACTGAAAGACTCGCTGTTATTTTTTTTTCTTCTAGTTGCCGTCTTTGAAAGCTACTGGGGCTCCGAGCCCCAAGGGCAAGTCGCGTCTCTGCGCCGCGCGCTGTCCTTGCTCTGGTCGGCCGTGAACCCCAGGGTTGCAGACCAACAACAAACATCGTCAGACGGAATATTAGTGGCAGTAGACTTTTTTTTTTTAAATTCTGAGTCGTACGGTTGGTATTATATAATACTGTCCACCCAGAGAAGTTTAATGTTCATAAAAAAAACATTCGGACTTATGTACGCGCGTTAGAAGTTACAGTTTTTGATTTAAGACACTGAATATTTTCAAATTTATTGAAGCAAAAAATAAATAAATACTCATTATTCAATATAATTATAAACAAGTGTGTAAAATTATTTTTTTAATGTAGTAAAATAATAGATATAAATATTAATTAATAATGAAAATGAATAAATATGCTGAATTTATATTATTAATTTGAATAATGTATTAAATAATGATGTTATAATTTATTTATGCAAATAAATTATACATGCGGGAACATAACCTCACTTACATAACACACTTGAAAAATTTTATAAACACAATTTCTATCAATAATATTCTCAATAATAAGGTTTTTAATGATATGGACCAGTATTCAATATCAATCATTAAAGTATAAGATTTAAAAACATATATAATCTTTTTGGCCTTTTTATGTAGCTTTTTCACTCTGTGAAAAGTTCGTTGCATGGTGCGTGCGCATCGTAAAAATTCACTCTCACCATTCTTTCATAACGCACATAAATAAGCATAACTCAAAAATATTTTTAAAAATGCAGAATTTACAAACAAGGTTTTTACAGATCATAAAAGTCACGGAAAAGTAACAAAACTGAAGAACTGATCACGAAAGCCCGAATAAAGCTGTAACGGTGTTGGAAGTTAAAAATTTCTAATTTTTAGTAACATTTTTTCCAACTTATTTTCTTCCCCGACTAATTTCAGTTCATAGTCACATTAATATAAATATTTGGAAAGTGTTCACTTAAATCACGTGAAAATTATCTGTGAAATTAAAAATTTTCCACGTTCCTGAGAATTATGTATATATTTCTTAGTATTTTCAATGTATTCAACATGTTCAATATATTAAACAAGCCTTAATCAGCTGATGTAAAAATGTAAATTCATAGACAGCACAGAGAATTTCGTGGAAGGAATAAGTCAGCAAAAATTATCACAGCACAGACGAACACAGTGGACTGACAACAACGAGACAGTTGCAAACAACAACAGTAAATAAAGACAAAAAATGGCCTGGGAAATCACAGCGACAAACAGCCGAACCCAACCATGACACTAAACAGATAAAGTGGACAACGCAACGACAGCAGAGATGCACAGGCGAACCTAGCGATTTGGCTAATCACTGGACACCAAAACGACGACGACAGCACAGACGAAAACACAAGGCTTACTAAGAGGAAACAGTTGCAACGTTTCGCGAACCGAGATCTGTTTTTCGTCCTCAGGCATAAACAGACAGACTTGCAGGATTTTAAACAAAAATAAGGCATCTCAAATACTACGAAGCGTTCGTTCTTAGTGGTTCCAGACAACCGTATCTCTTCGTAGAATACATACCGTGTTCAGAATTTGTTGTTGTGTGTTCAGTTGTAAATATGGCAAGCTGGCACGGGGAAGGGGAAGAGAGTTTGTTCTGGAGACTCAACCAGTTTTTGGATGCTATTTCTAATATATCATTATTTTTTTCATGTTTGAAATAAGTGAACGCAACATCCGCAAACTTACGAAGATTACTGGATCATTTGTAACCAGCGTTCATTGTAAATTTAAGGTTAAAATTTGTTTACAGTGGATGGTTTGTAACTCGTGCTATTAGTTAATGTAAGGTTTAAAATTTTAACAGTCCAGTAAGTGGTTCTGGGTCTAGAAGAATATTGCGTGTCAAGAATACGTCACATGGTATTTTTTTGTAAAGGGAACAGAAATATGCATGTAAAAATAATTATAAATTTGTGCATTTACGTGAGAGCAACTGTGTCACTACAATATAGTGTTTGCAATAATACTGGCTGGGTTCAGGTTCTTGCTTGGGAATTTATGTTTTTTGCTCTCCCAGTACATCCAATAGTTAAAAATATTTGTAAACCGTTCCCTGAATAGCTATCCAGTATTAATTGTGTACATTGATAAGCATAATAAGACAAAAAAAAGTATTGGTTATCTTTTTAAAAAAAAGTCCTTGAATAAACGTCAAATAAATATACAATTATGCGCCAATTTTCGTAATAAATACGCAGTACTCTCTCGAAAAACGTATTTCACATATGCAAAAATAACCATAGACATTTATTGTACAAAGTTACACTATCTTTCGTGTAGTATCACAAACAATTTCTTGGCAACTGGTTTCCAAAGGAATCTTTTGTAAAAGTACAGAATATTATTAATTTTTTTTACTGTGCAGTGCGAGCGGCCGAGATGTTGGGATAAGACCACGTGGCAGTGCCATGCCTTCTCAGTCTGTTATTAGCTGAAGCATCTGCCTTGAGACTTATAAGGGAGAGGAGTCCTAAATATAGCTATCATTTGCAAACATCTGTTAGCAGCTGTCCCCCATGAAGCCCGGGAAGTGTCGCCACAATCATCGTGCAAAACGCAACTGTCCTGCATTATCACGTTCTCACACCGAGTAACTAAGGACAAGTATTTAATTTTTTTCGGGAAAAAAAAATCTGGTTTCTTATTAGACTGCGTAGGGTATGCCCGGGCTAGCGATTGGTTCCTTGGAATGAGCGGCCATTCGGGCCATTCAGGACGTGTTTACTTCCGCAATGGATCTCTGCGGTCGGTGTAACGGCAGTAGACATGCACTTGAAATAAACCTAGCCAACCACGAACACAGACAATGCTGAAATGTTTCACACACAACTTACCTGAAATGTTTTTTGCGAAAAATACATGGCCCTGTAAATAACTATCAGGGAGTAACTATGAAGACTTGGAACACTTCGGACTAGCTCAAGTTGCACCAGATTAATTTTTGTAAATATAACAGAACCTTCATGTAAAATTACAGATATTAATTTGTAAATTTGTACATTTACATGAAAACGACTGTATCGCTACAAAACAGTGTTCCAAGAAATACTGGGTTCAGGTTCTTACCCGGGCATTTATGCTTTGTGTTGTCTCAGTACCTCCAATAGTTAAAGTTATGTGTAAACCTATCTCTGAGTAGCTTTATATTATTAACTGTCTACATTGATAAGCAAAATAAAACAAAATAGTCTAGTTATTGAATATTCTATAATATTTTCCATGGTTTAAAAAAATTAGTCTTGAATGAAACATAAATTAAAATATAAAATTATGCACCAATTTTTGTAAAAAATGCTCAGTATTAAATCGAAATACATACTTATTTCATACTAGCTAATAACCCGCGGCTTCGCTCTCACAATTTATGAGTATTTCTAAAATCTCAACATGAAAAAAAAGTTACGTGATTTATTCCAAACATTTTTACTGAATAAATAGACAAAATAATTTGTCAATTGCATAAAATATTTATTTCATAGCATAACTGTTTAAGAATCATATTTTGGGAGTAGTTATGAGAAGGCCCCTTTTTTTAGTATAGATTAACCAACTGATTTTAAAACTTATTTTTCAGAGTGTTTGAAGATATATTTTACGAATATATTTTATGAATATGAATATATTTACGAATATATTTTATGAATTCACACTTACCTCCTTTATATTTCATGACGTAGGAAATTTAAGAACATTCTTAAACTCGCACCTAAATTATTTAAAAAAAAGGTTTATGCCTCGTTTATACACTGAAACTTTCATTTACTGTGGTTAGAGATATTCTTAGAATTATTTAGTAATTTAACCGTATTACAAATACCTCCCATTATTTAAGGATATTTGATACAATCGCATCTTTATTTGAAATATATAAATACTGGTATAAAATTTATTGTTCGACATATTAGTTGATTCTTAGATTACTTAGTATTACTTAAACAAATTCCCCAATTTTTTTACCCCTCACATCTTTTCCCACAGGGATGCCAATGTAAAAATTAAGAACTAAGTAAATATGTCAATGTCTATTAACAAAACCAAAACCATTCTCAATCGTTTTCTTGTTTTTATCCGTAGATATGAACTCCAAAACAATTATAATGAACTTTATTTATATTGAGTTAAAATTAATTTTGCCAATGATTTTATATATTCAATAACTTTTGTATTTTTAAAATAATATTAGCCTCTGTTATAACTTAAGAGGTGATATTTCGGAAAATGTTAAATAAGAGAAGATAAATTAATGCATGTTTATTTAACATTTCATATTCTTAAATAAAGTTTAATTTTATCAAAAAAATATTATTTTCTAATGTTAAACACTTTATTCCAAATTTCACCTTTGAAAAAGTAAAACTTCAGCATGTTGTAAGAAAGAGTTGGTAGGCAGATGTTGCATGTCTGTAAATAATACCACATAACTTACATCCCGCTTGATTAGCTTCAGATGTACGACTAGCTATTAGTAAACAAAAATCAACTAGCTTTTCACTCCTTTTACGTCAAATACAGAAAAAATGTTAAAACTAATATTAATGTATAATTTTTAAATTATTCTTGCTCAGTTCTTTACCTTCATCTAAATTTGCTTTGATATATGATTTACTACTATAAAAACTAACGTTCTCCCCTTTCACTGGTTTAGGATCGAATATCGAAAAAAGGGTGAACGAACTCTACATAATAAATTATTTAAGTTATTTATGCTAATTTTCTTACATCCAGCTTTATTTTTTATGGAGCTATAAAATTTTTATAATAAAACATAACTTATTCCCTTTTCCCACCCTTAAAAGACGACATCTGGAAAAACTAAAAAAATATAATTCGTAACTCTATGTGCAACCCTTAGATTTATTAAATTCGGAAATATGCATTTTTTCCTCTAATCCTAACTTTACCTCTTTACACCCCTTAGGGGATGGTTCTTGCAATTAAGTAAAACAATAATTTTTATTATATTATTTTAACATTTAATTTACATAAACCTTAATTAGTTTCGGAAATACGATTTTTTTTTAAAATAAATGTAAATCACCCCGTTATCACCCCAATAAGAGGCGAGTTTTTATAAACTAAAAAAAAAAAAAAAAAAAAAAAACGCAAAACGTAACTTTAGTTGCAGACGTTCTTAGTATCTTACTTCCAGTTATAATTGAATTGGAAGTGTTACAAACTCGGAGGTTCAGCGTCCAGTCGCCAAGATCCTTGTTGCTCTCACTGGCAGTCCACTAGCTTTGCTTGCCTGACTTCTTCCTGCTCCACCGGCTGTGAACTCCCTCGCTGATAGCTCGAGAGAACACCCCGCGTCTATCGCCGAGATCGTCCGCGCTAAACGAACTCCTCTCTTCATTCGCCACGACGAGCGCGCGTTGTTTGCCGAACTCTCCGTTGTGTTTGTCCAGATCCTCGTCGATTACAACCAGGTTCTCCCTTTACTTTAGCCTGGTGCGCTATCATAGCTCAGAAACACAAATTAGAAACACACACCCTTGGATTTATAAGTTGTGCCAGCTCCAAGGTATGTGGTTATAGCTTCAAAATTATATGTATTAATAACTTTTGTCCGTCAGTAGTGTGGTTCTAAGAAATTATAGCTTTATAGTTATAATTTTATAAATTAAGGCCGTCTATAAGAAACGTGGTTTGGTGCTGTATGTTTATAAGACATGATAGTTATAGTAATGTTTTTCTAAATCATGGTCTTTCTAAATTATAATTGCTTAAGTTATATGTGTTCTTGCTTGTGTTTTCCTACTTTATAATCGTTTTAACTGATCTCAGGTGTATAGTTTACGTATGATCATTCATAGAATTCTTAAATCTCAGTTTCACATGAAATGTTAATAATTTTATTCTTTTTGTAATACTTTCTGTAAATTAATCACAATAGCTTTCTTCCGTTTGTTGTTTGGTCCCATATTTCGTTGCTAGATATTTAGGTATTTAACGTCATTTTTAAATTGTAGTGGTCACGTAAGTGATCATAATTATGAACACGTATTTTTAGACGATTTAAAATAAAAACTAAATGCAAGAAAGAGCTATCAGAGTGAAAAACTGGCATATGCCTCAAATAATAGTGATGTCTGAAAATATGAAATAACCAACATGGTACGTGAGACCAAGCAGAACTATTCTAATTTGTGACCATTATAAGTTAAGACTGTCCTTAGTTACGACTGTTCTAATTTATGACTGTTTCTAAGTCATGAATATTCTAATTTTCGAATGTCATAAGTGGTAACTGTTCTAAGTTGTGACTGTTATAAGTTACCACTGTCCTTAGTTACGGCTGTTCTAAGTCATGACTGTTATAATTTATGACTGTTCTAAGTAGTGGATATTCTAAGTCTCATCTTATCCTAGTTAACGACTGTCCTTAGTTAGTTACGACTGTTCTAAGTCATGAATGTTCTAATTTACGACTGCTCTAGCTCGTGACTGTTTTAATTTATGACTGTTCTTAGTTGTGGTCAATCTAAGTTATGACTTCTAATTTACGACAATTCTAAGTCGTCACTGTTCTAATTTACAACAGTTCTAAGTCGTGACTGTTTTAATTTACGACTGTTATAATTCATGACGGTTCTAAGTCGTGACTGTTTTAATTTACGACTGTTCCAAGTTGTGGCCAATCTAAGTTACGACTGTTCCAAGTTGTGGCCAATCTAAGTCGTGACTGTTGTATTTTACGACTGCTCTAAGTGGCGGCTGTTCTGATGTACGAGAGTACTGTGTCCCTCGCAGCCTAGCGCAGACAGAGAGCGAGACGGGGATGAGCAGCGAGTGATGGCCGCGCGACGAGCTGTCCGGGACCGCGCGGGGCGGCCGCCCCTGCTGCTGCTGGCTCTGGCACTGTCCCTGTCCCTGGCCGCCGCCCACTCGGGCCCGCGCCGGGACCCCGCCAGGTTCACCGTCGAGCAGCTGCTCGGCTCCCAGTTCCCGCACAAGGTCAGCGACGACGTCAGCATGGACCCGTGCAAGTCCGGTGAGTGCGAGCGCCTGCGCATCCTCGTCGTCTGGCGGCTGTGTCGTGCGTTGTCATGTGACTTCACCAACCACGTGGACCTGCAGCGCGACCCAGCCATTCTGGACGCTGGGGGTTATTTTCCAGTCAAAACAGAGACAGAACACTCATGGTTTTTGAAAATATCTTATGACTAGAGATCTGCAAAATTCACGGATTCATCCGGTGATAGGCTAGAATTCAATCACATATACCTCTTAGGTAATTTTCCTATTGGCTTACTGTTCATCTGGACGAATCTCAACCAGTTATAAACCCTCAACCAAAGAAGGATCGAATCACAGACAAACCAGCTGAGACGACTTACAAGTCGGCAGCCAATGAACTTGAGTTATTTTCCCGAGTGTACAGGGGTATGTGATGCAGTCTATCCTGAAGGCCATCGAAACCGCGAATTTTGCAGGTCTCTACTTATGACAGGCTATGTTTAAGTTGAATTTCGTGCAATCGTTGGCACAAATGCCTATCGGATATATGGTTTAAAATTTTGGTCAGATAATCAAATGATTCAATAGTTGACGTACCTCCTACGGCAGCGAATTATAGCGGTGGGTGTGGAAACTATGTGTGATTCGCGTCCAGAAATGTAGTTGAAAACAAAATTTTCGTATATTTATCGCGTTCGGCATTATCTTAAAGAATTATACGTTTAATTTCATGTCCGAATTTCGTATTATAAGTGTATTTGCAGCATGAGAACGTATGAATTTGCTCGTTGCCGAGGTTATAGAGCATCCCACTCTTAGATTGCAGTGTGGAAGTAAATGGGCGCATTCTCTCTCTCTCTAACACACGCCGATTGCCGTTATCACTGTCCTTGTTTCTTCGTGCGTTGTTGCCAAGTATCAAACGAAATTTTAATTTCTAATTTTTGGACCAAGCTTTTTTTCATATTGTATAGAATCAAAATACGCATCAGGCAATGCTTATTTTGAATACTTAAAAATATTTTAAGTGTCCGAAAAAATTAAAAAACATAACTTATTCGCTGCGAACTGTTTTGAAGTATTCCGATATGTTTCACACCAAAAAAAGAAAACCTACATGTGTATTTCATTCAGATTTTGTTATTAGTAAATTAATGCCTTAGGACGCCACCGAACAAATTTTAAGACAAAAACTGTACAGGTTTCACTTAAATATTTTATTAAATATATTGAAATGCATTTTCTCACAAACTGACACATCAAAAAGTTGACCCGCGGGAAAAATTTTTTCTATTAAAGATAGATGGGGGACGAAAGCGAGAAAAATGTTCACAATGAATTGAATAAGTTTTTTTAAGCAGCTCCATCTCAATTGCTTCTACAGTTTCCGTGGAAATAGCTGTTAAAGATGTGTCTTATCAGCACAAGAGCGCGCGCTGCCGTCGTAAGAGGAAACAGGGTCGTGTGTTTAGATAAGTGGGGTTCTGTCCTACAAGCAATTTCAAATACATGGCTTCCTTAGTCAACAAAAAATATTATAATCGATTCTTGAACATAATATGTAAAATGTATGAAATAAATACGAAGGAATTTAATAGCGATCATGGTACAAAATTTTGAATTATTTTTCTATCCTTCTCACCAAGCTTCTTATCAAACATTGTTTTAGACAAAGTTTTGGAAAATAATTATGATAGTATTACAAACAATTTAAACAGATTTGATAAGGTGTCTACTAAGGCAGTTACGTTTTTTTGTCCGGTGAAAATTTTTTTCGAACCCATGCAGTTATGGCTGGTCGTATCAAAAATGTATTTAGAAAACATTTTTCGGCATTAGGTAATCCGAGTTATCATACTTTAAAACGGATTCTATATTATTCATATTATGGGAGTTGTTGCGATTTTTCTGTTTTTCAAAAAATCTTCCCCATTTCGAACCAATTGTTCGAATTTTTCCCATAACTTACTCGACCGAGAATTTCCATTACCGTATTTTATTTATCATTTTGGACATGACTTGTCCAAAAATACGGCATTTATCGGGCCCATGAAAATGTGATATATATATATATATATATAATTATATATATATAATTATATATATGGGATTTTTAGAACAGAAAAGAAAACTATAAGAAAATTTCGTCTACAATAGGTAGTGTTTATTTGAAATTAACATAAAAGTGGCATTATTACAAATTTATATGTGTAATAGTATAAAATATTATAAATTACGATATGATTTCTTAAAATGCTTCTTGTTCGATCCAAATTACAATGATACGCATCTCCTGAAATTCGTATTGTGTTAGAGATTTGGCAACAGCGCGCGCCATAAGCCGTGTACTGCAATCTAAGAGTTGTTACACATCTCTGGTGAATACTGAAAGACTCACTCAAATGTTTTTTTTTGGCATACGCCATTTCTGGTTACACTGTATGTCATAAGAAACCCCAGTAACAGTAAAAAATTATGAATATGCAGATCTCATTTCCCGAAACGTTGTAACTGTTTTGCCGTAGGAAACCTACTGTATTTGTCTGTGCTGTCATTGTTCTGGTGTCCAGAATATATTTTTGGTCTTATCTCTTGGTTCGTCTGCGCGTCACTGTGTTGTCCACATTATCTGTTTACTAGTACCAACGTTGGGTTCGTTGTCCAAGGTCATTTTTTTGCATTTAGTTTTATGTTCTTGTTGCAGTTATCTTTGAAAGATTTGTGCAATGAGAGTGCATGACTTGATGTAAGTTTTTGGACATACGCCATTGCAATGGCGTATGTCCAAAAACTTACATCAAGTTATTGTTGCAACTGACTAATTCATTCCTCGGAATTTCTGAGCTGTATGCATTTAACCCTTTACATCGAATGATTTTCGCTTGTCTTACGTGTGTTGGCATATTCATATTTTTTTGTCTGTTATTGAAGTTGTTTATGACGTCGGTACAGTGTAACCAGCAATGGCGTGTATCCATTTTTTAAAATTAACATAACTTCAATTATAGATGACGGAAACACAAGCCGAAACGCGCAAGGAGTCGATAGTTGGTCAATGCTTGCGTTGGGTTTTTTTTTTGCTTCCTGCGTACGAACTGGTGATTGGAAACTTTGTTGTTCGACTAATGCGCGTGATGCACGGCAGTGCAGGGAGACGGACTGACCATTCACGAGCTGCGTCTGCGCAGATTGGTCGCTCCGCCGTCAGCACTTATCGGCTGACACTCTGCGACCTCTGCTTATCGCGCGAGCGCTTGCGTAAGCGTGGGCGGAGAACAAAAGGAAAACACATGTTGAGTTGTGTTGTTTTGGGTCCGTGCTGAGCGTCCTTCATGCCATCGCCTGCGAGTCTTGCCTCGGGAGTGCCAGCACGGTTCGATTTTTATGTCGGCACTTTCGGAAACCATACAACTTTCAGTCAGTTTGTTGAAATTTTCTTGTAAACATTTTTCAACATGTAGATTTTTAAGTTACATATTTTTCGTAAAAAAATTACAATTTGATAATTTTTTTTAAATTAGCTGTTTAAATAGCATATAGAATATTTGGTTACGTAACCATTATAAAAAAATTTAATGATGTAAATGAAACTTTCCAGAAAAATGTAACTCTACTGTCTAATTTATGACATAATTATTATGTATTTTCGATGAATGTATTTCAATTATTTTAGATGTTAAAAGTCATAAAAATTTTGACAATATTGTTACGATTTAATAATATGGGGAGAACTGGGTTCGTAAGTTTTTATGATAGTTTAGTTAATTAATAATATTTACATAAATAATAAATAATTGTACTTAAAAATGTTCGATCACAAATCACTGGCACTTAAAATATGTTTATTCTCAAGTCACTCATTGTCTGTCAAGCTCCGCAGTTCGCACTCCGCACTGAAGCTAGACTCAACAGTGGTTGGCCCCTTACCTCGCGCCTGTCCACACACACAGTCTCGCGCCACTCAGTCGCCGCACTCTCACGATCCAGTCGAACTACGCATCGCACCACTCTCGAGGGGGGGGGGGGGGGGCCTCTCACCCTCTTCTCCGATGTCGCACTTCCCCTCGCTCGGAATCCGGTCGGAACTGCCGCGGAGGCCGACGTCGCGGCGTAAGTAGTCGTGGGTCGTCTTTCCAGAATCGACGAGAGCAGCTGTGACAAGTCGCGACATCCTGGGCCGACCCGACGCCTGAACAGTCCAGAAGGGTGGCGTCCATTCTCGCTACTCCGTGGGGCGGCCCACAGAATTCACAAGGCCGTGAAGTGATATGATAACAGCGCCGAGACAGGACGATGCGCTTGGTGTGGTGGGGGATGGGGGTAGCGACGACCCTTGTAATCCGACCATGCACGCGTGGCATGCCTTACACCAGTGTACGGCACATGGCTCCATGGAGTCTACTGCAGTAGCCGTGCAGGGTCGCCAGCGAGCTCCGAACCTGGCACGTGTCGCAGTCCTGCGTGCGTAACACTGTCCCCTCCTTAAACCTGTTCGTCCCGAACAGATAATGCATTCCTTCCAGTATATTCCCTCAACCGGTCCAAATGTATCACTTTCGTCTGTCCCCTCTTTCCTCTCTGGTTGTGGTAGACCACATAATTTAGCCACTTCAAGACTTCATATGGGCCTTCTCGCACTACTTGAAGCTTAGGGCACCTCCCCTTATTTCTTTGCGGGCTGTACAGCCACACAAAATCGCCCTCCTGAAATCTGGTTGAGTTAGCCTTTACGTTGTACCTCGTCTTCATTCGATTCGTCGCTAATCGAAGATTTTTGCGGGCTACTTCATGTATAAGCTCCTTTAGACGATTTACATATTCAGTGGTGCTGGTCGGCTCCTTGCGCGGACGACCGAACTTGACATCACAGGGCAGCCTCAACTCCTGTCGAAACACAATACTCGCAGGGGTCTGCCCAGTGGAGTCATGGATGGAAGATCTATATGCCATTAGGAGCAACTGGATGTGTTGATCCCAATCCTGTTGATGCTCAGCCACAACTTTGGCAAGGTGTTCCTCCAGAGTTCTATTGAACCTCTCCACCATGCCATCGGACTGAGGATGTAGGGCTGTAGTCCTGGTTTTATTTATTACGAGTAACCGACACACCTCCTGAAATATTGTCGACTCGAAACTGTGGCCTTAGTCTGAGTGAAGCTCCATTGGTACCCAAAATCTGCAAATGAAGTTGTTGACTATTGCATCCACAATGGTAGTGGCTTCTTGATTAGGAAGTGCATAAGCCTCTGGCCACTTACTAGAGTAATCCATTGCTTCCAGAATATACCGGTTATCATCTTTAGTCTTGGGAAATGGTTCAGCGATGTCGATGACTATCCTCTCAAAAGGGGCCTTTACATCGCAGGCTATCATTTTCCCACGACTCCGGTGTTGTGGCCCCTTTTTAGCCGAGCATGCATCACATTGTCTACAACAAGCCTCCACATCCTAGCGACACCTCAACCAATATAAGCGTTGACGGGTCTTGGCTAGAGTTTTATTCACCCTATGACCACCAAAGGTACCACTATGGATTTCTTTCAACACCTCTGCCACTAGACATTTTGGAAGGAGTATTTCATGGTAGCTGATTTTAAATTTGGAATTTTCCATGCCCTAATTAGCAGCCCATTCACCATCCTCAAGGAATCCCACTGTGCCCAGTAAGCTTTCACAGCCCTTCAGTCACTGGAGATCTCATGCCATATTGGACATCCAGTACCACTCTCTAGCCAGCTTATAATGGCTGCCAGGTCAGGATCTGGTCGCTGCGCTGCTTTCTGGCTGACATTATCCCATTTTTCTTCTCCGTTAGTTATTGTTGTTCACCGAACATTTTCGATCCCCTCAATTTTTCTCCGCCCTATTGCAATGGTTGCAGTCTGCCTTGCAAGGTCTTCGGGAGAGGGCATCGGTATTGCTGTAAATTCGGCCTTTCCTGTGTTCTATCTATCAATCATATTGCTGCATCTGTTTAATCCACCTAGCAGGTTGCCCCTCTAGATTCTTTAACTGTATTGGCCACTTAAGTGTGGCGTGGTCAGTGCATAAAAGGAATTTTCTCCCATATGAATATTTGTGGAAATGTTGCAGAGACTTCACTACGGCCAATAGTTCTCGTCGCGTGACACAATAGTTGCGCTCAGGCTCAGGAAAAACTTTGCTGTAGTATGCTATTACGCGTTCATTTCCATCTTGAACCTGGGAAAGTACAGCATCCAACCTATCTCCGCTTGCATCTGTGTCGAGGATATACTATCCAGGTTGAAGGGTGTAGGCAAGTATGGCGCTAGTACACAGGGATTCCTTGAGGCCTTGAAACGCAGTCTCACATGGTGAAGTCCATATAAATTGTATCTGGTCCTCGTTCAGTTGGTGCAATGGTTTTGCGATTGTCGAGAACCTGGGCACAAACTGCTTAAAATAGGTACAGAGTCCCAAGCAACTCCTCACTTCATGCTTATTCTTAGGTTGAGGCCACTCCTTAACAGAATGGATCTTCTCAGGATCTGTTCGCACTCCATCCTGTGATACAATATGCCCCAGGAATGTTACCTCATGCTGGAACAAGAAGCACTTCTTAGGACTTAACTTAAGTTGGGCATGGCGAAGCCTGTCGAATACATCCTGGAGATTTCGCAAATGTTATTTCACTGTATTTCCCACCACAATAATGTCGTCTAGGTATTCTAGGCATATTTTCCAAGTCAAGCCATACATGACAAGTGCCATCAATCTCTCAAAAGTTGCGGGAGCATTACATAACCCGAATGGTTAACTGTAACAGCCCATTACCTGTCGTGAAAGCAGTCTTCTCTGTATCCTTTGGATGCAGCTCCACTTGCACAGTAACTGCTCTTCAGGTAAAGTGTAGAGAACCATCTGGTGCCAGAGAGTGTATCAAGTGTGTCATCGATACGTGGGAGGGGGTAGCTGTCCTTTTTGGTGACATCATTCAGCTTCCGGTAGTCCACACAGAACCTTAGTTGGCCATCCTTCTTCGCCACTAAAACAACTGGGGAAACCCAAGGACTTGTTGATGGTTCTATTACACCATCCTCCATCATACCCGCGATCAACTTCTCTGCTTCTTCCTGTTTTGCTAGAGGCAGCCGCCGTGGTGCTTGTCGGATTGGCTCTGCATCACCTGTGTTGATGCGATGGGAGACCAGGCTTGTTCTTCCAATGTCAGTATCCCCTAATGAAAAGACATCCTGGTTGCTAACAAGAAAAGCTGCGTCTTCTTCTATTTCTCCATCTGTTAGATTATTTTGGCATCGCGTTAGTAGAAGTTCAAGATTTGGGTTGAGTGGTTTCGCATCACGTCTGATAGTTGAAGAAGATTCACACTGGCTTACCCAAGCAACTGGTTCGCAGCTAGCTATTGGGTCTACCTGTTTAAGAACCCATGTTCGAGAATCGATGTTGGCCACCCTGACTAGTACAACTTCATCGATCCTTGCAATGCTTCGGGCGACCAGGAGTCTCTTCAATCCTAATGTCATATCCGGCTCTATCAGGTAGCTCATGTTGCTCCTAGGGTCTCCCGCCGTAATCCTTGCTGCTAGTATCTGCTCATGATTTTCTGGAATTGAAACAGATTCGCTGACTACCACCTGCATTACAGGAACTCCTAATTAGTCGGGGGTAAACAAGGCCACCTCTTGATCTTTAATACGCAGTACCTGTCCTTCCATGCCAATAACGAATCCGTATCGATTCATTATGTACACTCCTAGAATTACCTCATCGGCGATATCAGCAACAAGAAAGGTCTGTGTTAATGTCCAAGTTCCAATCCTGACCTCCAAATTCAGCTGTCCATGCACAGGTGAAGTGTCTCCGGAAGCTGTTCTGAGTCTATATGGGATGTGTGTTCTCTTCGGCTTTTCCCTACTTACAATGTCTGTGCGAACTATAGATGCCGATGCCCCTGTGTCAACAGTAAGCAAACACTGTCTGCCATTGATCCATCCATTTAGCAACCAACTGTCATACATATTCACAAATTTGAAAAATTTTGCTTTATGTACAAAAAAAACATAAAATGTTTAGAAATTGTAAAAAAAAAAAAACGTACGAAATGCAATAAAACAACTAATATAGCGGGTGAGGCAGAAACTTACGAAGGGTAGTGTTGAAAATTTAGTTGCTTTTAATTTCATGTTTTTTGTAGTGTTTATTGAATTCATAATTAGATTTATTAATTCCATAAGTCGTATATTTAATGATTTTAAGAACAATAAAGGACAATTCGTATTTCAACCGTAGCATAAACTTAGAGCATGTAATCAATGGTATACAATTTTGAATTAACTGGCTTTATGAAAACGTTTGTCATAAATTACTTTTTGCTTTTAGGAAATAATTCCAAAATTTCTAAAAAATGAGATTTTCTCACAAATCTGGTTCCAATGATTTTAACTATTTAAAGAAAACAAATAATTTTCAAATTTGTTAATATTTATGAATACTTTAGTCGAAAATAATTGAAAAATAGAGACCACATGATGGCTTGCTTTCAGAGAATGCTAGGGACTGAATACAATCCGACCTTTAATGAAATGATCATGAATACCGTATAGTTATGATGGGAGTGAAGGTTACGAGTCTCGAGCAAACACGCGGAATGACGGCAGTGGACCTCTCCAGGAAACCACCCCGCGAGTGCGGACGTGCTGAAAGGACGGAGCGACAGCGAGCTCCTGAGCTTCGCGGCGGGGACGCGGGGCGTAAATAACGCGACGTCGCGCCCTCGTGGAGGAGGGAGGGAGGGATAGGGAGGGTGCTGGGAGGGGCTGGCGGCGTCGCTGATGGAGTGGGCAACCTTTTAGCGCCGCGACGCGTGTCACGCCGGCGGGCCCGAACCGGGGGCAAAGGTCAGCCACTGCCCTGCGCCGACCTCTGCATCCCCGCCCGGGATACATTTATTTACTGAAGTAATACATACTTGTTTAGGCGCGTTATGAAAAAAAAATATATTAGAGTGAATGTTTACGATACGCGCGCAGCATGCAACGAAATTTTCACAGTATGAAAAAAAAAAAGTCTGCATACCTACAAATAAAAAATTATAAATGTGCTTTTTAAACTTACATATCATAAAAAATATTTATTGTGAATATTGGGTTTCTAAACTTTTCCAAGTGTGTATATATAAGTGAGGTTATGTTCCCGTATGTATAGCGATGTCAGGTTGTTTGTAAGCTTCCATTGTCGCTGGCAGGGAGTGTCTGTGGAAGGTTTAGTAGTCTCCTGGCCGTTTTCATGGGAGTGTTTCGTTAGGTTATGTTTCCATATGTATAATTTATTTGCATTATAAATTATTACATTATTATTTAATAAAAATTAAAAAATCAAAATAAACATCCAGCATATTTTTTTATTTTCATTATTGTTTAAAATTTATTTTGAATTTTTACTAAATTAAATACTAAATTTTGTACATGTTTTTATATCAATTTTTAATACAGTGTTTTATTAAATTTTTTAAATTCAATTAAATTTATACTTTACCAACACTATTTATAATGTCACTGCAGTCCTTTTTACTGTTTTATTTCTTTTAGTTAGTTGCATGCAAAATTAAAGATTTTTTTATCACGTCAAGTAAGTATAACTTCTAACGCGTGTACATAAGTAAACGCTCCTTTTTATTTATTTATTTATTTATTCTTTTATTTATTTATGTTCCGTAGATCCCACGTGGATGCAAAGCTTCGGGATATAGAACATGCCAGGTTGTAAAATGTAAAATATATATGTAAAATACATATGCACATGCGTTTGGTGACCAGGGGGCTGTCACTACATAGGGCCTACGATGCGCTAATTCTGTACTAACGATGCGTCTCTATCAACAACAGAATTCCATTCACATTAATTGCTGAATTATAAATAGTTTTTAATAACGTGATTTGTGAACAAACTGTATTTCTATATTCTTAATATGATTATTTTGACTAGTCCAACAAAGGTTACACAATCACGTTTGATACCTTGTTTTTTTTTTTAAATTGCTCTCGTCAAAAGATCACTGTGTTTTGCACATGCATGATTGATGTATTTAATATAATAAATAAAAATGAAGCATAAATATTAAATAATGTGTAGTGCCTCAAATATTTATGTTTTAATACCAATATTTATGTATTTTTTTTATTTTTTAACAATTGTTTCTTTTAAGGCACTAATTGAATATTCTTATTTGCGTATTTGCGATATTTATAGCTACCACTTTAAACAAAGCCAATTTGTGTATATTGCTTTTGATGAACATTTATTTAAGCTAATATAGCGATATTAGGAACCAGAGATAGTTATGAATTGTGGAACACCTACGTTAGCCCAACATTCTTTTAACACCATCAACAAACACAACTTTTAGTCGCTTAATAAAATCTTATGAAAATCCTTAATTTTTTAAATGAATATCAAGATTCTGAAATACAAATTAGACTTTATTTTATTTAAACGCTTAAATTTATTAAAGAAACCTATATCATGAACCCGAGAAAATCTGAAAAAAGACCTAGATCCTAATATTAGTCAGGAAAAAAATTATTTATTAGTTTTTATGCTGTGTTGTTGGTAATGTTTGAATAGTTAGTGACTGATTTCAGAGAGAGAGAGAGAGAGAGAAAGAGAGAGAGATAGAGAGAGAGAGAGAGAAGATAGAGAAATAAAAGAACCATGCTTAACATGGAAGTGAAATCTGTGTTTACTTCTATATACTCCTTGATGAGGACGATGGAAGCCTTGCGAGACCTCAAGTCAGTTTTCGGCGGCTCAACTCCGCGCCTGCCCAGATCGGACTGATCGCGAGCACTCGCGCAGACATGCTACGATATGCGGAGACACGCGCAGTCGCACACGCACCACCGAAACACGCACCGCAGTCGATGGTTACGAACCAACACAACACGCGGCGTGCGTTTCGATGCAATCCGCGAGACTCGTGAGCCGCGGTGTGAATCAATGACGCCAAAGGACACGCAACCTCTGAATGGTCAATGTCGTTGTTGAATAAACAATTGTTCGATAAAACATGATTATATTGTTTCACTTATTTTTTTTAATCCTCTTGTTTCAAGCAATTAAAGTGTTCACTGATTTGCTTCATAATGAAGATGCAAATGTGTCTCAATGTTGCTGAACATGTGCATTGCCATAGCTAACAAGAAACCATATACTGACAAAAAAACTACAAAAGCAAAAGTTCCTAACGGACCGACTGTTTAAGTAAAACTAGTTTTTAATATGTTTGGCTCCTTTGCACACTCAACTATGTTGAAAGAAAGACTTGCAACTAAAAATTCACACTATTTCGTACTTATTTTAGTTAAAAAAACATCGTTAACATTTCTTTCGCTTCTCGCCACCAACTGGTACACACGTGGGATAAAACGTAATTCTGGTGCGATGAATACCATCCGAAATGTGTGTTCATAATCATATCATAGTGTTATGAAACTAAGGAGGAGAAACAGGGGGTTAGAAAAGGTAACCCAATCAATAAAATTCGTGTATTTATTAACCACACTAATACACAAATATTTACAGCTACCTCTTAGTTACTGAACAGACCGATGTCCATCCACCCAATCAGATACCCACGCGGACGTCTGCTGTCCTCTTGTGTCCGCACTGTTAAAACATTTAATGTAACATTTACGAAGAACGCTGGTTAAACATTATTCAGGGATCTTCGTTAATTAATATATGGTTATCTTCGCAAGTAAACGCTACAGATTTCACTTCCACAGCACATGAATCCACAAGAGTAATTTTAGCATACCAACAAAAGAACACCCTCCTTCCTCAACTTCTGACTGTTCACTCTGTTTGCATCGGAGCACACAACTAGGAAGTCGGGATGTGGCGTATTATTTTTTTTTGACGTGACAACGTCTAATAAATCGATGAATATAGCCTGCACGCACGAAAAAGTGTCCCGTTACGCACAAATTTCCGTTACGCTGTGTCCGGTTACGCTCATTGTTCCGTTACGCTGTGTTCCGTTACGCTGTCGGCGAGTGCAGTAATAATAGGTTATGTTACAATTGACTAAAAAATTATGGTGATTCATATAATTGATGATAGATATTTGATTACAGTTTATTTATATGAAAACTTGTTCATAATTATATTTAAACTGTATAGCTTAACGCCAGTTTTTAAAATTAATTACAAGTCATCTACACGTGAACTGTTTCGTCGACTGTTTATAAAGTGAAATGAAAAGTTAATGTAGTTTAATTGCTTATTACAACAACAATTTCGGCAATAAAGGTTAATTATTCTTGCATTTTAAAAATCTGATTACTAGTATAATTTCAAGTATTTCTTCTTTTATTATTAAAATAAAAATGATTCAATTTTATTCATAAAAGTATGCAATCATTTCATCAATGTTTTGTTATGATGTTGTCACGTTAAACTATCGTCCGTAAACCGACTTTACTGACAACCAATTTTTTTTACGAAGGAACAGCTGTCTGAAATTACGAAGAACTTTTCGTTTATTTCAGGTAATTTCTTCGTTGGTAAGTTCCGTAAATTGACAGTATTTTCGAAGAGCGCGGACTCGACTACTGACTCGAGCCGCGACACTTTTTCTCGCCGGCGTCAGCTCTTGTGCTCCAAGTCGCTCGCCGCCGAAGGAACGACCACAACCAGAACTCGCGCCTCCACTTCTCTCGGCCCAACTGCACTCGACCGGCCGGTCCACGTGTCGCCATCAGCCGGGGGCATTCTGCGTGCGCGGGACTAGAGACCTCTAGGTCCCCCCGTCACTCGCTTTGATGCACCCCACACCTTCATTAGAATCACATGGTTAACGCCGATCGCGAAAATATTTCCGGACCAGCTGTTCGTTTTTTTTTGGCGTTGTCCGTGTTTCGTGGTTGGCTTGGGGGTTTGTTTCAGACCTGCGTCTGCTGTAAGCACACCAATCACAGCCAGCCACCGCGGAAGCCAAACGCGTCCTGAACGGCCCGGGCCAAACAGGGCGATGGCTTCTCTCGCAGCCGGCCGCTAGTTACACGGCAACAATCGGTTTTCGCGGGCATACCTTTTGCAGTCTAACAAGCAATCAGATTGTTTCACGGGAAATACATGCTCTTTGGTATTGGTTTACGGGTCGGGGAGGGGGAGGATAGAATCCTAAACACACCCCCCCCCCCCGGGCAAGTTAGACCGGCTAACTTGCGTGATGCAGTGTCGTGTTGGCTGAGCTGTTATAGGCTCGTGAGTGTGCTGTAAGTAATCTCGGGTGAGGCGTGCAGTGTAGAGCTGAGCGAGCAGTTCTAGCGGGGGCGCAGAAGACTGCCATATCGGAACTCTACCATTATGGAAGTATTCCGCCTGGCCTCTTCGAAAAAGGCGGAAAAGTACCATAACGGCAATCTGCCATAAGTTCAAAGGACGAGGCGGATGTCTATTATCTTAAAAAGAATTTGAATAAATAAGCAGCATACAAAGTCCCGTGATTCTAGTTAATGTTTTAACTCCAGGTCACTAGTTGAAATGAAATGCAATCTAGTGACAGAAAATCACAATTCCCTGAGAAACGACGGTTAAGTAAGTAAAATATAGCTATATATATATATGTACTGACTCATCACGATATCTCTGGAACCATAAGGCCTAGAGACTTGAAATTTCGTAGGAATATTCCTTTCACCGAGTAGAGGTCAGCTAAGAACGGATTTTACAAAATTACACCCGAAAGGGGGGTGGCGGGGGCGTTAATAAAAAAAATTACATTTTCAAAATTTTTCTCTTGGCCAGAATATTCTTTTTGGCATGTTAAAATTTACCAAGAACGAATTTTATGAAATTGCAACCACAAAAGGCCGTGCGGGGGAGTTAAAAAAAATTAACTTCAAATCTCTACCTCCTACAGATTTTTAATTTGGCGAAATTATTATTTTTGTCATCTTGAGTTCAACTGAAAACGAATTTTACGAAATTCCATCCACGATGGGGATTGCGGGGGCGTTATAATGAAAGTGAAAAAAAAAATTAGTTACAGTTCGGGCTATAATGAATAATAAAATTAATATGTAGGATTCTATACGGGTCTAATTTAGATTACTGATGTTGACAGAAATATTCTTTTGTTATAGAAATTGAATAAGCGTTGTAATAAACATAACCACAATTCTTTGTTTGTCAATAAACTCATCAGCATTTGATTTCAATCAGCGTCTTAAGTATTTGAAAAAAATGAAGAAGTTTTTATATTATTAAGGCATAATATCAAATTTAATGTTTTTTGGTGAACGTACAATCTGTATTGCTCAGTGTTGTCAGTTCTCTATACACAACCACACGAATCACCGCGCTATCAGATCTGAGTCATGAGCTACACTGAACAGAACATTTTTCCTAACCTAAATTAAAACTAAGTGTATTTGGGAGGTCTAGGTAAGGAAGACTTAAGTGCGTCTCAGGCCGAAGCCTATATAGTTAGAAAAATGTTAAAGCAAGATGATACACACCTTTTCGTCAGAATTTTTTTTGGTACCCATATGTTTCGCTGTGATTTTTTAGACGTTTCACGTCAAAATGATGTGACAATTACCAGTCGGGATTTGAACCTATGTTCTCTGGAATACAAACATATAGTGTCTTACGACTCGGTCCATAAACTTCGATAGTGTATCTTTTGTCACCATCAGATTGCCTTGTAGTGATTCATTATGCTACAGGCGTGAGTGTACGATTATTGCATAACAGTTTCAGACTATAGTACTCCATGTAGGCTATCATCACATGTCTTGAAAAAATATTGACATCTAATATTATAAGTACAACTATTAAATATTACGGTCTCCTAAATTTTAATTCACGTCTTTTGAGTAGGTATATCCTGTACTAGTGCGTGTAACTACATGTGATTTTGTTTACACATTTACCATGGGTGTAGACAGTATTTGTGGAAGGGGAGGGCAGAAGCCAGTCTCTCCTCCGGAAACTCTTTTACAAAGGTAATGCTTAAAAATACATTTTTAGGTTAGTTGACGATCCCTTAAGTACTTTTTGAAACTCCTGCCATTGTAATTTTTGTAAAATAAAATTCTTTGTCTAAATAAATCTGTCAACCCTATTTCCCCCCTTTTTTTTAATACACTCTTGACACTTATTGTTACAGAAACGGGCTCCTCTTTTGAATAAGCTTATCTGCACTAATACCTGTGCCTTGTTAACAGAAGTGTAAACAAATATACTCATAAAACAAACAAAACACAAATCTGTTTAAAGAAAGTCAGTATCTATGTGAATATCAACAAATTCAGTATAGTTCATTAAATAAAATTTCCACTGACAAACAACATTTTAAATAATAGGTAAATTAATTCAAGATGTAGTTTCGGACAAACGCCATTACTAATTAAACTGTATGTCATGACAAACATCAGTCTGTTTGTGCCTTAAGATCTCTTTCCCGAAACGCCGCAACTGTTCTCTTAGGAATCATATACTGTGTTAGTCTGCGCTATCATCGTTGTGGTTTTCAAAATATCTGTTTTTTTGCTCAACTGTTGCTTACGGTGTTTGTGCTGTCATCACTGTTTCTTCACATCGCTGGGTTCACCTGCCGTTGTTTTTTCAATTTTTATCTGTTAAGTTTCATCGTTGATTTATTCTGTTTGCCATTGTGCACCGTAAATTTTCTTTGAAAATGGAACATAAATATTCATGTAACCTTAACTATTTGTTAATTTGTTCATTTACATGAAAATAACTGTATCACTACAAAAAGTGTTACCATTTATGCTTCGTGTTGCCCCAGTACCTCCAATATTTAGTTATTTGCAAACAGTTGTTTGAATAACTTTCCAGGGATTATCTGTGCATGTTAAGCACGGTAAAACAAAAGAAAGTCAAAAGTAATATAAAACAGTTAACTTTTCTGTGTCTTTAAAACCAAATAAATAAAATGTTTATACAATAACTTCATGCTTGTAAGCACACACATATTTTAACTAAACACGCTCTTTTAATATCTAATTTATTTCAAAATAACTTTACCATCGACAGTGCAAGCTCGTACATATGTTTTTACTACCTAGTATATATTTCTATATAATTATTGTACAGCGGGAATGTAAGTTTGTTTGCAGGAAAGTAACTAAAAAATTGCCAGAGTAGTTATACAAATTATATTTCACTGTTATGAAATTACATAATTCATGCTGAACGAACAACATAAGAACACATAAATTTGTTCGTTACCGAGGTTAGATGTTACTGCACGTACTGCACGTGTTAATGACACACGAAACTACAGTAAACTCGTGGAATAACATCATGTGTCATAACGTCAGTGTTAAGAAGACTGCAAGTATTCGCTCTACCACTCTGGTTCTGGGGTAGAGCGCCTGCCTTGTGACTTGAAGGACCCGGGTTCGCGCCCCGGCTCCTCCAAGGCGGATTGCCCAGACAAAATGGTGGCATTTTTCTGGAATGAATACAATCTCTTGCAACAAGTCAGGCTACCAAAGAAACGGTGGGTGGAACAGAAAAAAACCTTCCAGGTGGCTTCCAAATCGGGAGCCCGTTTATTTTCATGGGCTCCCCATGCGGTGGCTATTCCGGGGGTTTCTCCGGGGGAACGGAGTTTTGCAAAAAAAAATATTTTTTATAGTTTTGTAGCGTTTTAGTTTTTAGTAACTCTAGCATTATCATTCCAACATGTTATAAATAAAGCTCAAACAAACCTTTTTAACATTAAAAAAAATTTGCTTTTGTACAACAATAATTTAATTAAGTGTGCATCAGTCAGTGAGTGAGTGGTGTGTTCAACCATTTATCAGTATATATTTTCTTGAAGTATTATTGACGGTTTAATTCTAGTCAGAAACCATTTTTAAATATTATTTCTGTAAAACCACATAGTTTTCAACCAGGAATATCGTCTTTAACACACGTTTTATATATATATATATATATATATATATATATATATATAATGTGTGTGTGTATGTACCAGTATAAATCCAGATGTAAATAAAATATTCTATTTATTTCAACACGAGCAAAGCCTTTGATACTTTCCAACATAATCTTATGATTAAAAAATTGTAAATTTTAGGCGTCGTCAAGCAATGCGTGGTACATATGTTTTAATTATCTTACAAATAGACCATTTGCAGTCAAATTTGTAAATGCTATTTCATGGTAGACTATTAGGTGTTGCGCAAAGTAGTAGTTTATCTCAACTACTTTTTAATATTTAATAAATGATATTCCAACTGTAATCGGAATTGATCAATGCTGATGAAAAAAGATATATAATTGGGAAATATGTTTGTGAAACTATTCAGCAAGATATTTCAGCTATCCGGATCTGATTTTCAAGTTAACAAACGTCTCTGAATTACGATAGCATTTATTGTATAACATTTAGTAAAACAAAACTAATTTAATTAATCAGAATTATCACATAGGTAGTAATGACACTAAACGTGGTGTCCTCTTTTAAGACCTTCGAGTTATATTGGATGCCAAGCTTTTTTCCACCAACATGTAGATAATACTATTAGCAACACATGAAGATCTTTAGGTCTTATTAAATTTAAAACTTTCTCTGCATCAAAAGATTTTAATTGGAAAAGAATTGAAAGTATGCAGAAAAAGTTCTTAAATTAATATTTAAAAATTTCAGGCATTGAAATTATTTTGAATATGCTACATTCCTATATAACCTATTCGCATTTTCTATTTATTAGACGTTCGATCAGTGATGCACTTTTTATGATAAACATTTTATTACCATTTTTGTTGGATTAGACATAATGACTTGGTTTGGATTAATAATTCCAACTTGCAATTACAGAATTAGTGACACTTTTAAAACTATTAGTAACTATAAAATATGTAAAAAATTCTTACTCCTGAATAATCTACAAATATTCATTGGTAAAACTTTTGTAATCTACATATTTATTTTGTATACACCATTTTCGTTTCGGTTTAAGATTTTTGTGGTAACCAATTGGTTAACTGAACTTTATCAATCTTTTTTTATTTTCTAATATTAAAAATATTTAAATTTCAGCATGTACGAGCCTATGTCTCCCCTAGAGCCCTGTGCCATCAAACTACACTACACAAAAATATTTCTCTCGCATTTCAGCATCTTAAAAACACATTTTGTAGACTTTAAATAATTTATTATAGACATTAAAAACCTTAACATCAGAGTTTTTTGTGTTCATTCACAGAAAACATTGCATAAGAAAATCCCTGAATATTTCCGTTGGATTTGCACTCATTCAATAATGATCTACAATTACTTCAATTATTCCAGTGCGCAAAAATGTAAATTCTATGAAGCTAGTTACATAACAATTTTACGAGTAAGGCCGTTTTCCTCATGCCGTAGAATGTATAAGAAATTTTGGCAGAATGGAATACTAGGTACGTACCACATGCATTTTTTTTTTAATTGTCGTAATAAGAATACAGTGCAACCTATATAAAATTTTTGTAAACATTTATTTCTTCTCGTCCGCGATCTGGATATGATTTGTTATTGCAACTATTACCGTCTGAAGCGCTAACTGTACACTTTAGGGCCGAATTCAGAGAGCTCTTTCGAAGGTCAACCACACACCGAAAGGCTTTTCCATTGAAGCTGCTCGGCAGAGACGTTTTTCAGTGGTTGGTTGACTGCTGGATAAGGAGAGCCAACCACTTGAAAGTGAATGTGGTCTGAAGCTCATTCGAATGCCTGTTCAGTTGAAAATCGGCGGAGCAGTTGATGGTTTTAATATATAATTCCCACATAAAAACGTGTTCATGTATGATTGTAATTGTTTAAAACATTTTTGTCAAATGGCAGATATGTAAAATATGTTTTGGAATTAAATATGCGTTTTCAAAGAAATCGTTTCGCTCGCAAAGTGTGCATCAGACACGTGTTTTGTAACGATGGCAGAAGATTTGGCTGAATTTCCAAATCACATTGACGAGGTTTTTGAATTTTTTGATGATCTTAAAAATGAAAATCCAGTTTTTGATTTTTGTCGGGATCAAGAGTTCGAAACACAATTGTTTTTTCTCTGTAAGAAACTGCATCTGTTTTTTTTTGTTTTGTTTTCGATTACGGTTTTGTGCTTTCTCACGAGATCAAAAATAATCGCTTTTTCATCTGGAGAAAACACTATAATTTTAGGCAACGTATCCATCTTAAGAAAATTTCTCAACCTCGTGTAGGGTTACCAGACGTCCGGCAAAAGGAGGACATGTCCTCCTTTTTATGTATTTTTTTGCGTCCGGCCGGATTTTCCTTAATGCTCCAAAATTTCCGGCTTTTTTATAAAGTGAGATAATTCCTGCAGTTACACTCTGGGCAAAGCGCGCGCTGTCCGCAGAGTCATCCCACTAGTAAGTAGTTCTATGACAGCTTGACAGGTAGCAGCACATGCAGAAGCACGTGTTTTTAATATGCGTAGTTTGTTTGATTCTTTATACTGAAACTGTATTAAATGCCAAAACATTGTAAAATATCGTACTCCATTGTAATTAATTCATGGCTTTTTTAAAATATATATATTGTCCTCCTTTTGCGAGATGAATGTCGTCCTTTTTTATTATCAGTGTCTGGTAACCCTAACCTCGTGTCCAATCCAAACAAAATATTATTTTCAGGGGGAGAGCAAACAAAAGACAATCGAAATGAAATAGGGCGCTTTTTCACACACACTCCAAGTACTTGATCTAAGAAAATTTTTGTGCCATGTTGCCAGATCTTCACTGAAAGTGGATGGGAACAAGCTTTCAGCTGGCAGTCATTCGAAAGGCGTTTTTGAAGTATGAGAGGTGGAGAGTCTGCCAGATGAATGAGAGTTGGATGCGCTTTCGAAGGTCAACTCTGAATTCGGGCCTTAAAGTTAACCTGAGAAACAGCTAGAGGGTTGACAGCGCTACCTACCGAGTATTATATACACTACTTCGAGGACAATGCTGCTGTACTCATTCCATGGAGGGTGTAAGAAAATGTGGCAGAATTCCGTCTCGTCCTTTGGACTTATAGCAGATTTCTGTTATGGTACTTTTCCGCTTTTTTCGAAGAGGCCAGGCGGAATACTGTCATCATGGTAGTCTTCCGATATGGTAGTCTTTTGTCGCCCCCCACCCTAGCGAAACCCTTGTAGACACGTGCATGGCCAGCTGGCATGTGTGCGCAGGTCAAGGGAATCAGGCCTGTCACCCGCGCAAAAGTAGCCTACCTGCTCGGTCTGGGTCGGCCTCTGGAATTTCTGGGCTCTTCGAGACCTCTTGGCACCAAATACGGATAACACTGTCAAATTTTCGCTTCCAACACCTTCTAGTCAACCTTGTATCAATTAAGGCTATGATCCATAGTTTTGCAGCCACGAGGGAAATTATTTCTCCCCTGAATAGCATTGTTAAACAAAAAAAAAGTTCTATACAGTGTTGTAAATAAAACTTCGAATTTGCGTTTGTGATAGTGAAAATTCTCTCAAAAAAGTGTTTTATTATTAAATTTTGATAAAGAAATTTTTAAAACTAAATATTATATATTTATAAGAACTGTACAGCTTTTACTACACACGCAACTTAAATGAAGTTTCCTGAATAAATTTGTTTATAACTTGTGATTTAACCGACGCGCGTAGTTCACGAAAGGATGAAATGACGCGTGAGTTCAGCATTACGACGCTAGATGTCAGGTACAAGTTTCCACGATGAATTTCGATTATCTGCCAGGTGGACTATTGCAGAGAAGTCTGGCGGGAATAATATTGCTATGACGTCACCGATAACGTCACTTACGTAGCCATGTTTGTTTACAAGCTGGATGATGTGATTTTCCATAAAATATTTTGCACATATGACGAGTTCTAAAATATGTTGGATGTTGGATGCAATCGGCCAGTCAAAATAGTGCCCAGCGTAAACGGAAATCACATCCGTTAAAAGGATTCTTTAAATTGTCGAAGCACTCTTGGGCCATTAAAGAGGTTATAAAAGTGAAAGAACTGAAATAATATTCATATGAATGTAGTATGCAAAACAATTTTATATGAATAAAGTAAATTATGTTTTATAATTAAAAAATAAATCACTGAACTTTTTTTTTTACATATTATGTAACGAATATTATTGTGAGTTAAGTATGTACGTGTTTAAAAAATTTGAAAATGCACAAATAACATATTTCGAAAATTCTACCGAGCACTGTTGTGAATTATTTAATTTCAAGATGAGATTAAAACTGGAAAGTTTGAGATAACTCAGACCTTAAATGAGCCAAATTTATTTGATGGAGAAAATCGGAAGCCATTTTCCAGCCAATACTACCCCTCCAACTCTATTGTCAAATACAGTTGGAGACAAATGTTTGACAGTGTGACTGGGTCCACAGCTACCGCGTGCGCGCCGCATTCCCAAGGTCACGCGGGGGCCAGCAAGAACCCTTCCCGTGGATAAGAGGGGGAGTGGGGAATGGGTTTTCCCAAAACCATCCAAGCATACTGACAGAGACTGCTTGCCCGCAAAAATGGTTTACGCTATATACCGTCACAACGACAATAGACGTAGCTTCTTTCTGCAGTTACCTCCACGACCTTCTTTGCTTACCGTATAATTTATTACAAAATGCGTATTCGTAATCACCGAGAACACAGTGAGAGAAGGGAGGAAAAGGAGGAAGAAATACGACGCAAGCCACCGGGTGTTTTCCGATCTTCTCCGATGCTTAAAAACCGGTGCAAAGTAATTATCACAACCCTTTTTTTATAAAAATAATTTTATTAAAACACGGTAAAGATTTCATTCATACCTTTTTTATATTTTTTTTAAAAGAAATGTACACCTCAAGAAGGTAAGCGTAATTTTTGTTGTAAATTTTTAACTTATGCAAATGTGTGGTAATGCAGATATATTGTGTGTGTTATTCTGCGTGCGGGATCTACGGAGCAATAGTCACCAAACCAGGATGAACGACATTGCTGTCCGAAGTAGGTGGTGTGTCGAGGACTGCGCTGGCGGCGAGGGAAGCCGAAGTCTCGCCTGGTCCCCTCGTCTTGTGCGACCGGCGCCGCGCCGCCATCGCTGATTGAAGCGGACGCAGCAACTGTACGCCGGAAATTAAAACAGTCGCTCGGCACCGCCCAGTGTTGCCAGGCGGGCGTCCGAGAACGTCACGCGTGTTTATTTGCTCATGCGTGTGTGTCGCAGTTTTCAATGGTCACACCGTTGGAAATGGCACAGACAAATTTACGGACTCGTTCGACGAAAAATGCACCTTCAGATAAAAAAAAAAGGTCCCAGATAACTGTGGTGTTCATAGAATCTACGCTATTCTGACTTTCAAGTGTGTTGCTTCTGTAAATATCAATGTTCAACGCGAGTGTGCATTTACCAAGTTCCCTCAATAATTTGTAACGGTTTTTTTTCTCTCTCTCCTAAATCTAAGATGGAAATTTTTAACACTCTGAATGCGGAGTCCACTGCCAATCACGCTGTTTCATTGGATTTCACCGTTCAAATTGTTTATTAGATTTTTCGAATAAATAAACTATTTATCTACGTTTTAGGGATGATGTGCTTCTACAGCGGATTGATTACGAACAATTTTGGAGACATGTGGCATTCTTCTCGCTCTACTGAAACACGTACCGTATTTGGTAATTACGAACCAACATGCGGTGTGTGTTTCGTTGTAATCCGTGGGACTTGCGAGACACGTTAAAATTCAGTGACGTGCACTGCATATTTAATGTGTGTGTTTAATAAACTATTTTGTCAGCAAAAGATTAAAATTTTGTTTCAGTGATATTCAAATATATATATATATATATATATATATATATATATATATATATATATTAGATTTAAGATTTGTGTTACAAGAATTTTAATTTATAGACTATGTGATTTGTTCAATAATTATTTTATTTAAACGTGGAAGTAAAATAAATTTGTGTCGTCAATGTTACAATACCTGTGTTTTGCCATAGGAAACATAAAAACCATAGATAAAAGTACTGCGGTAACAGTCCGTAAACTCAAATATTGTTCACGTTCAGCTTCATTGTAAATACGTCTGGCTCCTAAAACACCAAGCTGTTACCGGGAGACTTACGTCTCCGGTGACTTAAGCATGTAAACACGCCGTGAATGGCCCTAGACTTACGTTTCCGGTGACGTAAGCATATAAAGACGCCGTGAACGGCCCTGCCCGCCTGCTGTCGCGGAAGACGTCGAGCCGCGCCACACTTTGGCCTCCCAGGCGCTGCCGATTAACGCGGGGAGGTACGGGACTCGTGTCTCGCGCCACAGTTTGGTCTCCCTGGCTGGCAGCCTCGTGGAAACCACTACGGTATAGGACTTTCTGCTCCTGGAGCCATCGGCGCGGGAAGCGGTATATAAGGCCGCCATCGCGCTGACTTGGTGCAGAACACCGAGAACTGACACAGGAGGTGCTGTCTCTCCGCCCGCCGCCGCCACCTTCGGCACCTGTGACGTCACTATGCCCAACTGTCGTTCAACGAACGTATGCCCCGGCAAGCCTCGCCGCATATAGGCTTAAACTTTGGTGTGCAAGACCGTGTGTCTGAAGAGTTTAAGTGTTTGAAGGTGTTGGGACTTGTGTTGTGCAATACACGGAGGAGGCTGATGTATGCACGAGATGGACTCGCTGTGGAACTTGTCAGATTCTAGCGAGTATTTAAGGCTTGGTGATCCTTCGTTGGTGAGGTTGTCCATTGAACTGGGCGGTGTGTCACACATAAACATATCATAGTTGGAGAGAGAGAGAGATGGGCCAGATGAGACTACGAACATGACTGACGTTACCAAGACATTCTGGCCTCGTTGTGCTGTTTGCCACTGAGGACAATGCTGTGAAGTGAGTTCAGGCTACCCGTGCACAGAGCGAGTTGGTCGTCTAGTAGGCCGACGGAACAGCTGACTGCTGGAATCTACCGAGAGGGGCGACGCGGGTCGTGGAGCACTCGTGGAGCGAGTGTGCTGAACTACCTGCTGAGCGTCACCCTCGACCTGCGACTCGTCTGGGCACTCGTCGCACGACCTGGGGTTGCTACGAGGCGAGTAATCACGCATAATCTCTACCGCATTCAGGCGGCGGTTGTTTACAAACTTTGAAGTCTTCTACACATATTTTGCAATGGTCTTCTTATCTCTGTTGTCATACGTATTTCACGAATATTAGTACATCAGATTTTGTATAACGTAATTGTTTTTTTTGTACAAGGTGTTTCTATTTTAATATTTTTAATAACTTTTTTAATATCTTAAAATTTTTGTGCGAGTTGGAATGGTTTAGATTCTTCCCTGGTGTTTACAGTATTTTAAGTGGCATTGATAGTTGGCGAACCGTGTTATTGAAGTGTGAGTAATGTTTCAACTTAAATGGTTCATGTTGTTGAGTGACCTAAATATTTTAGTTACATTTTCCTGTTTTGTTAAGCTCAGTAGTATTGTTATTTTTATTTCATTTCTAATATTATAATTTTAAAGATATATGCTAGGGCTTATTGGTACTATGTTTTAATGTGGGCATTTCTTATTATAATTTGGTTTATATGTTCCCAGAGTCCCAGTAAATTGCGCCCTCAGAATAATAACGACTTTAAGGCAATACTTGTGAATATTCTTGGTCTATGATTTTTTGTATCTTTCGCATTGAGTCCAATAAATTTTGTCACAACGTACGCCTCATGTAAATGTAAATTCTTAAGTACTTGGTCACCTTTCCCTTCCGACGTGCGCATCAAAGCTATGTTTATAGAAAATCGTGCCACAAAAATTTCACATTATTTAATACTTATTTTTATATTTAATTTACATCGCTAACCTTAAATTCGTTTCACGCCACCAACTGATAAACACGTGGTATACGACGTAGCACTGGTGCGATAAATACCGTCCGAAATGTGTGTTCATACTGAAAGGTTTCGGTACATACCGTCAGAACGTCATCAATGGTCGGAGTTGTGTTCGTCATCACGCAGCTCCACGACCTTCGATGTTGACCGTGTCTTGTGTCGCAAAAAGCGTGTTCGTAAAAACTCTGCAGGTCCAGCCTTTTCACGGAACACAGACGGCGATGCGGCTTTCCGTCTGTACATTATTTAGTTGAAACAGCGTTAAGTTGTTTCGAATCAGCGAAACTTTTAGTGGGAAACAGCGGAAATTATCAGCTAGAATAAATTATAACTAGGTGCAGGAATTTTTCACGAAAAATTCTGAATGCCCATTAGACTGCACCAGTAGTTTCTTCCTTGTAATTGGCAGCCGTCTGGAAGAGAAGCCATTGCCTTATTTGACCGGGCCACTTGGGAAATGTTTTCCTCCGCAGTAAATTATTTGATTGGCGTATGGAAAGTAGCCATGTACCTGAAAGTAACTCTACTAACGACGAAACACAGGCGATGCTACAGTGTTTTATCTCTCGGTTAATCTTGAATTTTTTTTCGCGAAAAATACATGCCTCTAGTTATCAGTTGAAATTGCTGTGGTTCTCAGTTAATTTAAACGGGCCTGGCAGTGGTTATTAGCACACTCCAGTGTAAATATTTTAATTAATTAATAAATAATTGACAAATTGGCTCCTGTGGTGTCGGGACGGTCACCTGTGAGAAAAAAACAGCTTACACTTGATGCTTCTAGCGCGGTATCGCCTCTAAGCGCACGACTGTCTTCTCGTCGTGCATAGGGCAGTTGTGAGATTCGAGCGGGTGTTAATTCCGTCTTGAATGACGAAATCTTTAGCAAGCTAACGATGGACATAAAAAAGATTCAAATACCATGTTCCAAGATTTGTAGTTATACTTAAATTATATGTCAGCCTGTATCACGCGCCATATTACTTTTCATTTAATAATCATCATAATTATTTAAGGGCTATTTCAACACGCTATCTCCTAGCATTTTTTTTCTGGTACATATATACTCTCCATATATCCACAATGTGTAATATAATGGGTGTCAAAAGTCGCGTAAAGGATAATAATCACGAACACTTGCGCAACACTTTGCAAAAATTACATTACAACTGGTATTTGGAGATGATTTCATATGAATTTTGTGCCATGAATTCAAAAATGCATTATTTTTGGCCTAGGAGGTCTACTTTCTAAGATATAACGTGTTAGTGAAATGTACGTTTTACGTTATTTTAGGTTAGATCCATGAATCAAATATAAAAATTAAACATGAAATTCTTATCATTAAATTACACAAATATTATCATATTATAAAAATATTATATTACACAAATACCACTATATTATACAAATATTATTAGTATATACTAATATTATTATATATACAAAAATTGTACTAAGTACCAACTAGTCACTCGGCACTTCGGAAATCTTTCAAATCTTTCAAAGATAACACTTCGGAAGCTTTCTTTGTGTGAACTTGAATATATCTTGGAACAGTCCCTTTTTAAACTCCAGCAATAATCTGCCATCGTGTGTATCCCATCCTATTTTATAGAGGTCCTCCATAATGTTAATATCTTGATGAAATATTTCACCTTGCTACTCACGGCTTTCTCCTAAATTTTCATAAAAACGATCCAGGTGGCTGTGTAAATAATGCACCTTAATACTCATATTGCACCCAAGGTACTTGAAATTTTTAATCATATCGTTTACCAGTTCAACGTGGTTTTCTGATTTTCGTTGGCCCAGCAAATTACCGACAACTGCAACAAATGAAGTTCAGCATTTTCGCTCAGCCTCATTCATGGAATTTACGAAAGCTTGGTCCTTAATGAATTTTCTTATTTTTGGGCCGTTAAATATTCCTGCTTTAATTTTTTTCTATTTAAGTGAGGAATTTTTGCACAATAAATGCAAAGCATGATCCGTCCTTATCAAACTGCTTCATAAAGCCCAGCTGATATGCAGTGGAGGAAAATGATTTTCGTTCGTTCAACTATGGGTTCGTTAATAACATTTTTTTTCTCCAACGACCATGTCTTCTCTCTTAGGTTACTCTTGTCTAACCCAGTGGTGTATTTTGTCTCTGCTATTCCTGAGGCACAAGAAACCAGGATATTTGGTGTGGCCACTTTACTGTCCGAGGAGAAAGGTTATCATTTTTAAGTCCACACAAATCACCCATTGATGTTCACGATACCTCATATTTTCCAGGACCAAAGCTATGGTGCTATATGTTTCTTTCATTGTCGATGAATGAGAAATTTGTATTGAACCATATTTGTTCCCATTGTGTAGAAGAACACATTACAAGCTTCGCTTATCTCAAAACGTAAAGCTTATAGAAAAAAATTATATTTAAATTCAGCACCTCAAATATAGATCAAATCAGTTCCAAAATCCTAGGCACCAAAAAATTTTTTTCTTGTTGGCCTGTGTAATAGTAATGACGAAGAAATGAAAACAAATCAACATGGCGTGTGATACCGAGCCTTATGAGTTTTAATTGGTTATATGTAAAGTATATTTTATGTTAGGTGGAAGAGGATATGGATTACAATAGAGATTTTTTTCTAGTATATTTGCAATAGAGACATAATCCCAGGTAAATTTGCTCAGTCCCAAGTGATCTTACCTTTCTAGAAGACGGCATTTAATATTGAACGTAGTTCACAAGATGTTTTTTTATCATCTAGCTCAAGAAAACGAGCTTATTTTCCCCTACCCCTTTTCTCCGCATAAAATATGTTTTGAAAAGGGAAAGTGAGGGGGGAGGGGTTCGCTACTTACATCGCTTCTCAGAACTTCCTAAGGGCTCTCCGACCCTTGTTTACTTTTCATAACGTCTCCTACGAGCACAAAAGTTATTTATTCCCTTTTAAATTAAATTCCTGGCAAAAGAATATTCTGAGTAATAGTTTACTTTTGCGTTCGCATCTTCTTGCGAAGGTATGTTACACAATGGCAAAGGTAACGAAACGACAAATTATAAAACGTCGGATGTGACGTAAAACCGAAGAGGTGGCTGACAAAATAATAACCCTCTTCTGCGCTACCGAGTGCCCGTACTGTGCTGACACAAGAATTTGCTTTAAGGGGCCCTTCTAGTCAGGGGTGTATGTGTGTGAGGCGGGATGATAAGCGCGACGCTCGCTGGTGCTTCTAGCGCGGTATATCGCCTCTAAGCGCAAGGCTCTGAACTGGCGTGCAGTCTTCTCGTCGTGCATAGCACAACTGTGGAATTTGAGCGGTGACCGTAACATTATACGGTCTTGTCCGGTATTGGTACTCATTTCTAGTGTATTATAAAAAAACTTTTGTATTATAATTCAAGTTCACACTCTTTAAAGCAAGAAGTTAGGAACTGCATTTTCAACTTCAACATCGCCAGCTGACATGGTGATTGACGATACTTGATGATAGTTAACAAGTACGAATAATAATTTCCTTCGTTAAAAACCATCACCAATATAGAAAAAATGCAAGCACTACACCCAAAGTTGTGGTAATATCGCAAGCATGACGTGTACCATCAGCTGAACAAAAAGAGTATCTACATGCACACTGTAATTTTTTCTTGTAAATGGAACATAAATATTCATGTAAATAGGTACAATTACATAAACACAACTTTATCTCTACAAAATAGTGTTCACAGTAATACTGGGTTCCGATTCTAACCCGGGCATTTATGCTTTCTGTCGTCCCAATTTGTAAACGGGTTACAAGCTGAAGAGCTTTCCAGTAATAACTACGCACATAATAAAACACGATAAAACAAAATAAAGTAAAATTATTTCATATTCGAGTATCTTTTCCTTGGTTTGAAAAATAAATTGGCTTGAATGAAACACGAATTAAAAGCTTTTAAAAATGCGGCAATTTTTTTTAAGAAATACTTAGTATTATCAAGAAAAACGTGTTTCATATATGTAATAGGTAATAATAATAACCATAGCCATGTGTAGTACAAAGGTACAATATCTTTCTTATAGTATTACAAACTAGTTCTTGACAACCGGTTCCCAAAGGAATCTTTTGTTAAAGTATAGGGAAATATTTTCTGTGCGATAACACTGGCCCGCCAGGTACATCGATTCCTCGCTCGTCTCTCAGCAGAACTAACGGCGTGAACTATTGTCTCCTCGCGAATGTGGGCGAGGGGGCCGGAGGACGGGGGTTGTCTGCCCCATTGGAGAGTCCCGAAGGGGCTTCTTCACCCCCTGTCGCCGCGGCTCAGAGCTGCCGCCACGACGTATCGTAGCGGAATGCCCCTTGGTCAGTCTGACGGCGATCTCCCTAGCCTATGTGCAGGCGCTAGAAGAAACCCGGGGCAAAATTCTGTGATACGGGAGAGAGGGTGAAGAAAAAAAAAAGCGCGAGCTAGTCTTTCCGTACTCGCCAGAGACGTGTAATACCGAACCTCGGTCACGATGTGTTCTCATGTTGCCAATACACTTATAATACGAAACAAAGGACACGAAATGTAACGTATCATTCTTTAAAATAACGCTGAGCGTGAAATACATTTTCAAATTGTGTTTTCAACTGCATTTCTGCGCACGAATCACATGCAGTTTCCGCACCCGCCGCTATAATTCGCTGCCGGAGCAGCCATGTCGACTTTCGAATCATTTTATTAGTAGACCGAAATTTAAAACTATATAATGAAACGGCCCCGATTAATGCGAAAAACTTTGGTTCACGCCATCCACCACAGATGGCAGCACCATGGTTACAAATTTCCGTTCCATTCACGAAATTACTCTCACCAAGTGCCGTATATCGAGAGCTAAGATGTTACACCAAAAATATGACAGCTTTCCAAGAGTCTAAAGAAAGTCTAGGACAGCTTAAACCAGGGGGTGGCCACGCGCTCATTATACTCGGAGACTGCATGAAGCTGCTTCTGGTCCATCTGATGACCCGCGCCCTGTTTGCGAGCCATTAACATCGGGTCCAGCGAAGGAGGGGTTTTCATTGTGGATCAGTTCTGAAGGACTGCGTTTTCTGGCAGTGACGACGAATTGAATTCTGATTCATATTGGTTAATCATAAGAATACTCTTAGCTGACTTTGTCTGTTTCCAAGTCACCTTAGAGGTCTACCACGGGTGGTTACTCGTTATTCGTTACTCGTTATTTTACATGGCGAGTTCCTCAGTAGGCCTATGATCATGTCACTGTGGAGAAAACCACGTAGCATCCCAAAAACAACTTACACCAGTTGTTTTCTCCTGTGATGTTATAACTGTTATAACTGGGAGGAGGTTGAGTGTGGAATATAACTAATCTAGAGGGACAAAACTATATATATTTTCGACTTTACACTTGTAGGTAGTGGTTATTGAAGCGTTTTTGTAGATACTTCAGACCATTCTATAATGTGCTCGATTGACCGGTTTATAAAAGCTGCTTGCCTTCGGGAGAGCTGATACGAGAGCTGTCTCGGAGGCAGTGTTGATGCGCCATGCGCTGTGTCTAAAGCTGTTACAACCGGTGCGGCAGGTATTCCCTTATTTTGTAAACATGAAAGACGTTCATAGAGGTATTTCCTTTAATTTTTAGCAGTAACACGTGCTAAATTATGATTTATTTTATTCATACAATCATAATGTAGTAACTGACGAAAAATGACAATAAAATGTTACGTACATAAATTTCAAGTAGTGTTAAAAACATTTTTCTGCAATATACCATCACTCACGAAACTTCTGCAGTACAGAGATCAACATTTATATTAAATTATTTCTTTTTCAGATTTTGAGCATAGTTGCGCGATTTATCGTTTTTAATTTTTTTTCAGAGGTGCAGCGTGTATCACATGATGAGCTCTTTAACATTTGGTCGCGAAGTGAGAAGACAAAAAGGCACGGAGAAGTTTGTAAATACGTCTTAGATTTTGAAGAAGTGTCAGAAAGTGTTTTTAATTAAACTGAATAAACGTTGGGGGCAAAGTGACAGGCTGAGTGACATATTTGTGCAGAGAAACTCACAGTGGCTACAGGGGGAAATTCGAACTAGGAAATGAAAGGTTGGCAATGGTTTTATTTGGAACTACGCGACACTATATCGCACGTGGAACAAGCACATCATCTCAAACTGATGCTGGACGCCCTAAGAAGATTTTCAAATATTGTAGCAGAAAGAGTAAAGGAGGAAAGTTCAACACTTTCTGCAGTCCCAGGCTCCTGAAGAGAATTCGTTTGCAACTGGAGTAATTTTACGAGCTGCCGGTAGAAGGGATGCAGCAGGTATTGTCAAAGAATTATCTACAGAATCACCTTAAGAGTGACCAAAATAAAGAATGCAAGAATGTCTGCTAAAAAAAACCTATATTGTATACTAATGGAAAGGCGTTAGCCTTTTTTCTCGACGCACACCTTACAACTTGCCAATACCAGCTACTGCAGCCTCAAGCCTAAGAAAGAAACTGTAAAATATATTCAACATATTACATGTTAAATGAAACAAAACAATTGTGTATCCCGCATAAAGAAGGTATTTGGGTCACTTAACTAAGTACAGAAATAAATCTACAAGCCCTTCTTAACCACGCTATTAAACACATTTTAATAATGCAAAATGAAGTCGTTAGCCAGATGCTGTCTGAATGTGACATCATTGAAATTTCGTTAATATGCAAGCGGGGTTGTGATGGGAGTTCAGGCCACAGTATGTTAAAACATAAGTTTGAAAGAAAAGTGAACTTCCCTGGTGGTCTAGCGCGGTATCGCCTCTAAGCGCAAGGCTCTGAACTAGCGCGCAGTATTCTCGTCGTTCATGGGAAAACTATGAAATATGAGAGGTTACCGTGACATTGTATGGCGGGTAAATGACGATAAATGTGTAATGCAAGGTCTTTTGAGTGCTTTCAAGAATATTTTCTGTGTGATTTATGTCTAAAAATTACTCTAAAAATACGCGTTTTAACCATTTTCACTCTCCTAAAAATACAGTTTAAAAACAAAACACGAAAACATAACTGTTTATCCGCCCTAAAAGTATTATTAAAATATTTTCGTAAACAGACACAACTCGTATATCTTAAGCAGTTTTTAAAACTCGTGTTTTTTTTCCCCCTGAAGCTCCAGTCAGGCGGGGACATTAAAAACGTGTGTATGTTTAAAAGGCGGGTTAACAATTGGCGAGAGTCGCGTGTGACCTTGAAACAGTTAGGGCGTTCTCAAGGTTGAGCTACAAGAATTCACTGAACGCATATTCTTCTTTGTGCGTTCTTTGAACGATTCTTGCAATGGGGAGGATAGATTTAAAATATTTTCACGGATGTAACGCTATTTAAAATAAATTACTATATAACCCCGAGCATGGACAACATATATTAATATATAAACAAGCGGAGAAAAAGTCAGTATCAGCTGATTCAAATTTACTTGCCTAGAGAGTAACAGATAAATCCGTAGAAGGAAACTCATCGGGGGAAAAAAAAGGTTACAGCACAGACGAACATATTAGGCTAGCAACGACGAGACAGTTGCTACAATAATAGTTAGTACGGACAAACAAAAACACTATAACAATGAACAACACGGCGAAAGACAGAAGAACCCAACGATTAACCAATGTAAACCAGCAATGAAATATTGCCTATGAACGTATTTTCCATCATTATCCCTTAAAAATCATTCAAATAACGTATTGCGTGAAAATTCAACTTTTCACAACAACGTCTGTCACGTTTCCCACGTACGTAATAATCTGGTTTTTGGTAAAAAAAATAATGTGAGCTAGTCTTTCAGTGCTCGCCAGTGATATGTGACATCAAACCGTGGTAAAGAGCACATTTATATGCTGTCATGTTGCAAGTACACTTATAATACGAAACGCGGACGTGAAATTTAACGTAGAATTCTTTGAAATAATGCTGAGCGTGGTGTTTGTGTATGTATGTATGTGTTTGTGTATGTATGTATGTGTGTGTATATGTATGTATATATATATATATATATATATATATATATATACACACACAAACACACACTTGCAAAATTGCGTTGTTTTTAACATTTCAGGACGTGAATCACACGTAGTATCCGCTCCCACCGCTAAATTCCTTGCTGAATCAGCTTCATCGATTATCGAATCATTCTATTAGCAGACGGAAATATTAAACTATGACAAATGGCTTCGATATAAGCGAAAAATACATTTAAAAAACCTAAACCCCGGCTTTGGACGTGATTTCCAACATGGAATTGTACTAAAATACTGCCTATTTTGCTCAAATCAATTCAATGGTTAATACTATAACGTTTCCCTTTGTCTCTATGAACTTTGGTTCGCGCCATCCGCCACAGATAGCAGCACCGTGGTTGTTACACATTTCCGTTCCTTGACTTCCGTCGCATTCACGAAATTTCTCCAATCAACTGCAGGAAAGTGTGATACAATATGTTTCAATTAAAAACATAATATAAAACACTCCAGCCATGATCGCTAAGGCTCGTGGGCTCGATCATTAACCCCCCCCCCCCCCCCGAAACGTTATGCCACAGATTCATGAGCTTTGAGTCGGTAGCCAAGTCGTTGGGAGCCGACTGTAATCTGTGAGCTCCGGTCGTGTAAAGCCCCTGTGCAGTACCGTGTGATGTAACACCGTATCAAAAAATTAATCTCGTCGCATTACCCATAATTTGCACTTTCAGTGATAGTTAAAAAAAATGTTTCCGGTAGAAGGACACATTTACTCCCTGATAACAAACCTAGTGATTAATATTGGGGAAATACGGTGAGAAAGATATTACCGCTGCTTCAATGAGTTATTTATCAGGAAACACGGAGATAAATTACTTTTTGGATTTGCTTTGTGGGTAAATATTTTAATAAGAATTACTTTATAGTTCATGAATATATTTTCTGCTTGAACGCTAGACACTGTGTTTTATTTAATTTGGACAACATTGAGTGTTCATATCAACTATTACATTTTTAAAGATTGAACTTTAAAAGTATAATATGAACGATTCATTTGCATTAGTTTGTTGTTGATATAATTTTGAATGTTAAATTTTTATGATGTGAGTGTCACACGTAAGTTCCAGTTGTAAGAGAAACTATTGATATTTTTTTAAAATAGTTATTTGGGAGAATGTTTTGCTCTGGTTGATTTAACATACAAAAACCAAACTATGAACATCTATTTTGAAGGAAAAAAATGTTGATACATATCCTAATCATATTAAGTATTTTAAATTTAAAAGCTGAAGGTTAGAATGTCGCTCATCAACTTCAGAGCGATAACATTGTGTTAGTGACACTCTTAGCGCCGCGTCGTATCTCCTAGGGGCACACTTTTTATTTAGCCCGCAACACACAGGTGTTGTGCGGGCAAGCCTCGCGGGAAGCTGCAGGCGCTGTGCCCATCTTGCGTTGTCATTACAAGGCCAGCCGACTAGCTTTCTCTTCTTTTTTTTTTTTTTCAAACTCATACACACACTCTATCTCTCTCTCTCTCCCCCTTGTCATTCTCCTTCCTCTCTCTTTTTGGCCCTTTCAAGTTAGAACAGGGGTGAACACGCAAGGGGGGATTAAAAAAAAAGAATGTCACGTAGAAAACAAAAATTAATACGTCACGTCAAAGGGTAGTCTCACGTCGTATGAAGGGATTTGAAACCAAGGAAAAAAAAAGTTTAAAAATTCCATTCCGACGATTTCATTTTGAACTGACGACACAGCCACGTGAAAAATGTAGCTTTGCGAAGTGACCGCTAAGCCTTTGTTGTGTATAATATTCTTTGTCTGCTCGCGGGACACAAGGGGTGGATTTCATAACGTGGACACGCGACAACGAAAAAAATTTATACCAAAAATTCCTGAGCATGCAGTGTTTTTCTTCTTTGTTATGTAGCATTTTTTATTAATATACCTGACCCGGACACAGTAGAAATGGTTGATTATATTAAAGTTACTTGTAAACCTTACTTACGTGATGAATTTTTATGATAAATTTATGATTAATATTTCACAGTAATACAATATTATTTTTTCCATATTAAAACGCAAGAGAGAGTGTTGAATGACAAAAGAAAATTGTCCATATATTCACACGGAGGATGAACAATAATAACATGTGTCTAGTAATCCTTAAGATCGTTTTTGTGTCAAAGTTAACTTTACAGTGACTCGTCGGAAGAAAAAAATATGTTTTTGAATTTAATAACAATTATTTTTATACATTTTGTGCCGAGGGTAAGGCACTTTAAAGTGTTTAGACTGTAAAATTATAGCAGATTTCACTTGAATAATTTTATTTAATTTTAGGTTTAGAAATGTTACAAGTGAAGCTTTACATGTTTAAAAAACTGAATACGAGCAGAGAATAAAGTTAAGTTTCGACACGAATAAGTTGGAAGTAAAAAATAAGGAATAGGTACTGGAATACTGGAATACTAATATCATTAATGCTTGTAAAGTATCGCACGCAAGCACTGGCCACTAATTGAACTAACTGAACTAATTGAAATACTATAAGGGTTGGCTAATATACTATACGAAAACTCTAATAAGATATTGTTATAGAGCATTGAAATGAGGTCAATAACATTTTAAGGTGAATTGTGATTAAACCGAAATAGCACCGAAAAGAATTTTCATACACCAAATAACACATATTTTTAAGTTTATACAAGTTAATACTACATTTAGAACCAAAACTACACTAAAGTCATGAAATAATTCAACACTAACAAAAATTAACTCAAATCACAAAAATGTAATCCTTTAGCACAATAAATTCCATAAATTTCCTTTGTTTGGAGTAAAGTTTGTACCAAAATATCTGGAAAACATGTAAAGGGGGAAATAAGTATATCTTTGTTCGACTCTGAATCCTTAAACAATTAATTTTTATATTAGTAACTGTACATTCTGAATTCACACAAATGTTTGCTAATGTTTCTGCCATAGACATGGTTATTATAAATTATTTTATTGTAAAATTATTTCGTTTATCGCATTTAAAATAACACTATTTTTACCAAACACATATAAGTACCAAGGAAATTTTTTAACGTACTTGTTTTATTAATACGCTTTATAAACTATCTGAATTCATAAAAAATAAAAACAATATCACCAAAATCTCATGTTTTAAAAATGAAACAGATCTATGAATGAAACCATAAAATCAGTCTTTATTTATTCAAGGTTGTTAGTTTATATCTGTAGTCTGACTCACGCTTAGATTGCATTACACTGTAAATGGCAAAAACCGTTTCCAGATTAATGCTACCCAGCTTGTTATCATTAAAAGTCTTCTTAGTTTGTATACCATCGTTAATCATAAGAAGTTTTAGTGTTAGTAAAATTTTACAATTTGTCGATTTTTCTAATACCATAAAATAGTGTGTATTGACATTATTAAGAGAGTTGTAATTTGGCAGAAAGAATAATTAATCGCTAAACACCAATTATGATTTCAAAGGGGATATTATTTGTAGCAGTCTGTCACTAAAAGAGCTAAACTTTTTAATATTAAATTATATTTTAAAAATGCTACAGTTTCAGATATTTCTTCTTAGAAATAAAAATGAAAATTATTTAAGGATGCTCTTGAATAAATACATAAAAATATATGTCCAAAATTCCCATTCCAAATTGTACTTCCCAAAATTCAATGTTTCAGATCAATTAAAATAAAATATTTTCATTACCTTCCAAAATTGTGTCCTAAACTTTTGCGCTCTATCGCTTGTATCTGGCAACAGAGCACATCGAAACAATGGAAGCGCTAATGGCATAAATGGTGAATTGGAAAGAGAGGGTAAATGCAGACTGCCAACTATGAGACACGCTACAGTATCTGCGCTTTCTATGTTACTGTTTGTCAATAAGTGCATATGCAGCACAACGTGATGCTTTTAAACTTAACAGCTCTGCGAGGGAATCGTTTTTACGTTTTTACGTCTGGGCTGAAGGGTTTTTCACTCAATCCAAAAATTATAGCATTTTATAAAATTCATTGTAAGCGTACGCTCGCTGTTAGAGAACAGCGGTATTAATCAAGCCCTCAACGGGCTCTTAAGGGCGGAGTTCACGTTATTTCCAGTGAATTACCCGAGCCGGGCGCAGCCACTCTGCATATTTCTGTTCGCTTGGTGATGTATTTTTACCACGGGACAAAAACAGCTAACTGCGCTTCGCTCCAGCTTAATTACAGCGCTTTAAAAAAAATGCGCTTCGAGTGTAACGTCCTGTGCGTTGATTCAGTGACGGGAGGAGGGAGGAAAAAATAGCCGTAGGAGGCTTTCTTTGCAGCAGTATTCTGAAACTTGCTGACAGCAAGACACCATTCACTGTAAGTTGTTACTGAAAAAAATGTGCGGTTACACACACATCTACACACAAGCGCGGGCTTTTATATATATAGGTATATATATATTACATATTTTAAGTAATTGTTCAAAGCAGTTTTACTTATTTAAATTTTTTATCATACTCCTTTAATATGACGTTAGTGTATTTATATCTGTCAAAGCGTTCTGTTGTATGCTGTCACACTTTTAGTGTTACATTAACTTATTCTTTACTTTCTTTGGACACGAAAAATCACAAACCTGACGTTTGTTCTTGTCTAAGTAAACAAATGAGATGAAGTATCGTCCAATAATAACCTTAAAATTGTCGTCGTAGCGTTAGTTTTCCGTAAGCTCTCGCTGACGAATATAAATATGTTGGTAAGCTATCGAGGAATGTGTTTGATTGGGTGAAGAGGGAGGGGGGGGGGTTGTAAAAAATTATTTTTGAAAATGAAGTTTAACTTATAGGTACTAATATATATATATATATATAATGTAAAAGTATGCTATTTATATTTTTCGCACATCACCATGTCGTCTTGGAGAATATTCTGAACACGCGTCTTTTGCTGCCCGAATGTATATTTCCGTGTCGTTGATTCTTTTTTTATTAATTTTGTCATCGTTGTTTATTCAGTGTGAACTTAAATAACTGTGTTTTTAATTTTTGAAATGTAAATTGAAAACTTGCTGGCTGGGGCCGTGGTCCAGAGCAGTCTGGTTGGACTGCCGATCGAATAGGCACACGGAGACAAGGCAAGTCAGTCAGTCAACACTTAATGATGGTGTTTTTAAATGCCTACTGCACCAGACTGGTGTATTATTATCACAGCACATATTGTTATTTCACTTCATGTTAGTGTAATTTTACTATCACCTTTTTTCGTGGAAAATCATCAGGCGAGTCGTCGATTTTCACTGCAACTCAGTTTTTTTTTTTAAAAATCAGTTTTTAATGTGAAGAATATAGGTGTCAAATTACACGACGCAGTGGGAAAATTACACAATGAATGTTGCCCGGCGAGAACACCGGAATACAATTGAATGAATTTTCACTTGTTGATAGTGTTTTAATACGCACTATTTGTGTAAAATAACACAAAACATTTTTACGCATTACTATCAAAACACTATTTGTTATTTGTAATTAATGATAACGTACTTTTACAAGGACATTTTGGGTGTGAAACTATAAGAAAATTCGTTAACTTACATACACCAGTGTTGAGTTCTTAGAACATAAACCTACCTTTGGTATAAAATTACAGGACATAGTGTTAGCTTTACATAAGGAATGTGTAGATATACACAAACTTAACGTGAAAATTTAAATTTTTTTTTTACAGAGAACGTTCCCATACGGTGTCGTAAATTGCAGTGCATTTACCGGACTTTTCAATGAGGAAAGCACAGCAGCCAATAAACGAGGTTATTCATAGTTCCAGATAGCTGAGTCTTTGTGGAAACTTCGCATGATTCCGGCTTTCGACTCCCAAGATTTGTGTTCGCATTGTGGACAGGGTCTTTCTGATGTAGACTAGGCAAGTTTTGGAAGGTTTTCTGGTGATTTTATCGAGTAGGTGCTTTTCTAAAATAAATAAAAACACAATCATAGGAACGGTATATTTTTAGGTTTCCTCTCATTATATTTTATGATATTATTAAAAGACATTGTGATATATCAAGTAGTTTACCATTTTGTACGATTTGTTAGGTTGGGTTTGCTACATTCAAAATTCTGTATATTGGTGTAAACGTTATAATAGGTTAGGTTAGCGACATTAAATACACTTAACAGTGATTTTCAGGGCAAGTATTATTCAAAAATGCCATTTTCTGAATTTTTATTGTTTTTTTTTTTTTCAAATGTGAATTTGTCAATAATCTAAGATAATTCCTTGGAGTTCATGTTTAAAGTAACGAACTTTAGTCACCATTTATTTCCGGAGATATCACGACGATCCCTGGATAAATTAAAACCCGTGTTTTCATAAGTTATTCGCATGATTCCTACGATGGGGAAGATTGATTTTTTAAATAATTCCACGGTCATTCGACGTTGATGTTCTACACTGGCTGTCACAGAAAAACTTCAAGAACGGACAACAATGCGTACATGTCTAGACAGCACCGATAATTCCGTGGAATAAATTTGGCCAGAATTAAACTATCTTGTCGTTGTCAGCCCAATGAGTTCGTATGACTGAATTCCTTTCAAGGAATTATATGTTACTGTTCAGGCATGCAAAATTTCACATCAGCTGATTTTACCTTGCTCTCCTTGAGTTTATGTTTTCTTCTTTGTTGTCCGTTCTTGAGTTGTTTTTCTGCGACAGTCATTGCTAGAGACCTGTAAAATTCGCTAGTTAAAATTCCTAAAGGGTAGACTCCATGATCCTCTATGCACTCGTGCAAATTAAATCTGCTGATTGCTTACCGACTCGTAACACCTGTTGACTGGAATGACCGTGATTCGCTAATTCTTCTGTTAAAGATTTTTCATTGGCCCAGAGTCCTTCAGATAAACTGTAGCCCAATAACTGAAGCAAAATAATGTCAAAAGTATTTGGACTCTATCCTATCGCAAAATGAATCCGCGAATTTTACAGGTCTCTAGTCATTGCAAATCAGCAATGGCGCTATCCGTGAAATTATTTAAAAATCAATGTTGCCATTTGCAGGAATCATTGAAAGAACGTTAGATCTTAGATTACAATTTATGAAATTGTAATTCTAAACTTACGAAATTAGTTTCCCTTCCTTGAGTATGAACTCAAAAATACCCTCTCTAAACATGACCAAACCTTACAAAACTTGTCGAGTCCATATCAGAAACACTCTTCCACACTCGTGTTTATACACCTTGTTCACAGTGGTGTTCTTAAATTGAAAGTCAGCGACTTTTTAACAGTAAGTACATAATTTTTTTCTATACTTTTACAAAATATTATTTTGGGAACCAGTTGCCAAGAAATAGTTTGTAATACTACAAGAAAGATATTAATAAATTTGTACAACACATGGCTATGGTTATTTCTGCAAATATGAAATACATTTTTTGAGTTAATACTGAGTACTTATAACCAAAAAATTGCGCATAATTTTATATTTTAATTGATGTTTCATTCAAGCATATTTTTTAAACCATGGGAAAGATAATAAAATATTCAATGTTTGGACATTATTTTGTTTTATTGTGCTTATTAATGTGCGCAATTAATACTGTAAAGCTATTCAGGGAACGGTTTAAATATTGCAGATGCTGGGACAACTGAAAGCATAAAAGCCTGGGTAAGATTACGAACCCAGAGTTACTGGAAACACTATTTTGCATTGATACAGTTGTTTTCATGTAAATGTACAAAGTTACAAATATCTGTAATTTTACATGAACATATTTCTGTTTCATTTACAAAAAAAATAAATAAATTCCAGTTCTGTGTCGTGAGTCGCCGTGGACGGGCCAGTGACGTCACGCGGCTCCAGCGCCGCTGTTACTCTGGTGACGCGCTCCTGCGCACGGGGAGATGTGCGGGTTCGCCCTCTCTCGTGAGTCAGACGGGGCCGGATTTTTTTTTTTTTTTTTTTTCCTAACCTAACTAAAACTAAGTGTATTTTGGAGGGGTCCGGGTTAGGGAGGGACCTAGGTGCGTCTCAGGCCGAAGCCTATACGCCTAGTCATGCTGGGATTAGCCATGCAAGGAGAGGGTCGCATGCATCATGTGCTAGGAGGGGATTGGCCAGCCATGGCAGCGATTGGCGCCATGACTAACTCCCCTCACTCTTAAATCTAGACTATAACTAGAGATAGGTTGGGCCCAGGTAAAACCTGCATAGACACAGGGAAAACCCTGGGCACATTCATGCGGGATGCAAATTGGCATGCATTACGTGTAGGAGTTTACAGGAGACAGAGGATGGTCTGGATGAAGTGTTGGACAGAGTAGAAAAGAGTCTACCATGCGGGGGTTGGGAACTTGGACTCGTAGTCCGCTTTGCTTGTTATCCAGGACTGGATTTAGTGACCAGGGACGCAAGCGCCCCTGGTGGTGAGTGGTTGCACTGACCACTCACTCCGCCGCCAGTCAGCACCTAAAAAACTAAGAAACTAAAACAGAAAAAAGATAAATGACTTACAAACTAGGCATTTCGTTACGAAATATGCAAACACCCAACTCAGGGATGTACGTGCAGTGCTTAAGATAAAACTAAAATAAGAACTAAAAATATATATTTTTTTTTAATTTTTTTTTTTTTAGATTTTTTATTATTATTTTAGAAATATATATTTTTGATGACTATTACTTAGTATCTAGGACTTATTACTAATTTATAAATCTCTAATATCTACTACTATACTACTAGTTAAATATAGAGGAACTGTCGGTGTATAAAGTTACAGGTGAATTAAGTCAAGACCTATTCGCATTCTGGCATGGTTGCAAGCTTGTAATTCAAAATCCCATGTCTTTCAGAAACACAACCGGCACTGGAGGTGAAGCCTGCCAGGCGGGCCATGCCCATCGGACATAGGGAGTCAGCCCTAACACAACAGGCAGTGAACTCCCGGGAGCCGAACCTACACCTGCGTGCTTCGGACCATTTTGAATAAGCAAATTATTCGTTAATGTCTATAATTTAAGTTTCAACTCGCGGGAGACTGATTGGCCGATCGCTCAGCCAGCCACAGCACACTACGGAGGTCTGTGAGCCAAGATTGAATTTGGCATTTTATATTTTCCATGCAACTCTGGATCTTGTTCGCCCAGTGATGAAATATATGGGTTTCTGCTTATGGCACATTTATCATAGAATTTTTGCGCAGTTCGGAAATAATAATGTTTTAAAAGTTCGAGTTTGAGCTCTCTGTGCATAGCCCTTACGGGGCAATACACAGGCGCATCTGTCGCAATACGAATACTCTTATTCTGAATTCTCTGTAGCTTGATTAAGTGAGATTCCGCTGCTGTTGCCCACACCGGCGCTGCATACGTGATTATTGGTTTTATTAGTGCGTTATAAATTATTATTCCGTTTTTAACAGAGCTACCTAAACGTCTGCTCATGACGGGGTAGAGGGTCATGAGCCTAGTGAAAGCTGTTTTTCTTTTCGCCTCTATGTGATCGCGCCATAGTAGTTTCCTATCCATGTGTACGCCTAAATATTTAACCACATTTTTGTGAGGAATTTGCTCATTGAAAAGTGTTAGTCGTGGTCTATCTTCAAGTGGCGGGAGATGTTTACGCGTAAAAACTATAGCTTCTGATTTAATAGGGTTTACCTTAATTCGCCATTTTGTGCACCACTGTTCTATTGAATTTAACGCGGTTTGTAATCTGTCTGCTGCGAGTTCTAGAATACTAGATCTGCTAAACAATACCGTATCGTCCGCGTAGCAGCCAAACTGAACTGATCGGTGTGCGGGCTTAGGCATATCGTGGATATAAATATTGAATAAAACCGGCCCCAAGATGCTGCCTTGTGGGACTCCTGCTTTAATTATTTTTAAATCGGACTGTGCTCCTTCTGTCGTGACTCTAAACGATCTATTTTCTAAATACGAGGCCAGTAATTTAATATAACATTCGGGGAAGCCAGTTTTATATAATTTATAAATTAAGCCTTCATGAAGTACTCTATCAAAGGCTTTTTCTATGTCCAAAAACGCTGCGAGATTATAGCTATTCTGATTGAACGCAGTTATTATTTGTTCTGTCTTACGGACCAGTTGATGCGTTGTTGAATGCGCGCTGCGAAAACCAAATTGTTCGTCCGGCAGTACGTCATTTTCTTTAATGTGAGTATTTAGTCGCTGTAGAATTATGCATTCAGCTACTTTTGACAATGTACTCAGCAGACTAATGGGCCTATAATTTTGGGGCAGTGTCTTATCTTTTCCGGATTTATGAAAAACTATCACATTCGCTTCTTTCCACTGCGATGGAAAATACTGTAGTTTAAGTATTCCATTTATTAATTGAGCTAGGTATTCCAAAATTTCATCGGGCAGTTTCTTAAGGACTACTGCCTGAATGCCATCGTTTCCCGGTGCCTTACGTGGTTTCATACGCCTGATAGCCTGTTTAACTTCCTGAGATTGAGTTAAGTAAGGTTTTGAGGTTAAAGGCTGATTAAGTTTAATTGTAAGGTCTCTGTATATTCTGGCATTAAATTTCGGGTCACAGGGTTCGATATTAGGTTGAAAGGCTAATTCAAGGGTATTCGCGAAGGCTTGTGCTTTGTCTGTCGGTGTAAAAGCGAACCCAGTGCGTGTTTGTAGCGGAGGTATTTTATCTATCTTATGAAGGAATCGCTTTGTCATACTCCAGCTGCTACCATCTTGCACCTGTAGCTGAGAGACTTTCGTCTCCCATTGGCTGCTCCTCCATAGAGTTATTTCATCGGAAATTATTTTCTGTAATTCATTAATTCTCGCTTTAATGTCGCGCTGCCTACGTCGAGTATATTCGCGCCTTAATCTATTTTTCTGAGAAATTAAATCCCTAATATACACCGGCAGTTCATCTTGCTTAAATCTAACCACCTTTTCTGGGATGCACGAGTTAATTGCAGTTTGAATTTTAACTGTAAGTTCAGTGACTGCTGATTCGATGTTATCTTTTGTTTTGAAGTTGGCGGCATCGGCTGCAGGCAAATTATCGACTAAATACGTCTGAAAGCCTCTCCAGTCGGCTTTCTTGTAGTCTTTAATTTTTCTCGGAGGACTGATGTCAGTGTCCACGTCATCGAATAGTAGATGTACTGGAAAGTGGTCAGACGACATTTCGTGAAAGACTCTGAGTTCGAATCCCGTTTGAACTCTCTTATTTAATGCAATATCTAAAATATCGGGGTTGTGCCTTAGTACTCCGCTATCGTGCGTGGGCTCTGAGGGAGCATGTACTTGATAATTTTTGTTAGACTCGTGTCTTTGCAGCAGTAGGCCATTGGCTGTATTGCTCCGACAGTTCCAGTCTTTATGTTTGGCATTAATATCGCCGACTGCTAGGAATGTGGGAGCTGAGCCATATAAGATGTCCAGCTCGTTTTCAGTTAGTGACCTGCCCGGTGGTGCATACATCGAAATAAGCACAATTTGTTGTTTATTGACTTTAAAAGTAATTGCCACAGCTTCTAATTTATTAAATTCAGGTAAATGAAATTCACTATGTTGTATACTTCTGTGGATTAGTAGGGCAACCCCTCCACTTCTGGTATCACGGTCGCGCCTATAAATAGTGTAATTTAAGATAGTTAGACGATCTGTTGGAATTAAGTGTGTTTCGTTTATCGCCGCGATTCTAATATTATGTTTAATTAAATGATCGGTAAATTCGATTATTTTATTTCTAATTCCTCGCGCATTCCAGTAAAGGATGGTACTTAATCTACTGTCTACGGGGGTAGTATTAATGGCAGAACCTAAATTAAGGGTGTGCGGCATTAAAGCTGGCCGCTAATGCTGTCACGAAGCCCGTGGTGGCTTTTATTTTGTCCTCTATTGACTTGGACGGATTACACCAAATAGCCATTAAAATGCACATTGGTTCCAGGACGTGTGCCAGGTTAGGGTCCTGTGTAATGGCATCCGATTGGCCTACGAGCTTCAGAAAGTCGCTCGCGTCCATCGCTGGCTTCTCCGCGGGATTTAGCTGCGGTGAAGCAGTTGGCATTACTGTTGGTGAGTCAGTCTGCAACGGGCTGGCTTGTTGTTGCCCAGGCGCGACTTTCTTGGAATCACTGGGGGGAGTGGTGGAGTTGGGTGGCGCCTTAGTACCTGGCTGATCCATCACTTGACCTTGCGCCCGGCCTTTACCGTTTTTGTGCCCCGAATGGTGTTTCTTCGGGGGCCTCTGGGGCAGGGGCTGGCCTCTAGGTCTGGGTGGGTTTGCCAAGACAGGATACTCCAGTTCATGCCTATCGCTCAGCACTGAATATTGGTTAGGGCTCTGCCATTGCGGGGGGGCGGGGTAGCTCGGGGCTCGCCACGGCTGCCTTGGGGGCTGGGGGCAGTAGCCTGAGGGGCCGGCTTGTTGTGGGGGCGGGCGGACTTGAGCCGCGGCTGTTGCTCGCTTGTTTTCGCGCAATGCGCGTTTGGACTGCAGCTCTCTGTCTTTCCGCTCCTGTTGCGGGAGGTGACGCCAGTTCTCCCTCTTGTAGGCCATGCAGCCTCTGTAATTGGCGCAATGCGGGCCTTCACATCGCGCGCACTTTGCCTTCGTCCTGTCACCTCCCTGGGGGCAAACCTCGGTTTTGTGCCCTTGGCTGCACCATCGGCACACAGGGGAGGCTCTGCAGCCTTTTGCGGGGTGGCCAAACCTCTGACAGTTGCCACATTGGAGGGGGCCTTTGGGGTGTCGATAGTCCTCAACACGAATGCTGAGGCCTCCGAATGATTTCAGGCCGTAAATCCTTTCTGGATTTACGGCCTTCGGGAGCTCTACGACTAACTTATTTATAGGCTGCCTGGTCTGCCTGTTGTACAGAAACCAGAAGTTCTGCACTGGAAGACCCATTGCGGCGAACTCGGCCTGAATGAATTGTTTGTCGGTGCTGCTATGCACTCGACAAAACACAAACTTGTTCGGGATCTCGTCCCGTTGCAGCAGCACAGAGTGTTGCACTCCGGCCTGCTCCAGTGCACGCACTGCCCTGTGGTACTCCTCCACAGTGGCAGTGTGAATCATGAGCTGGTCATGGCCGCGACTGACGCACGACCAGCGCTCCTGCAGTGCTGCATCCAGCACTGTTTTAATGGCCGGGTAGCTGTGGCCAGAATCAACAAATACATACAGGGGTTTCACCTGCATTTTCTTTGCCTGAGGGGCAGGGTTTGGCGGGGCAGGGCTCGAACCTGCGGACGTGTTGGCGGCCGTTTGATTGGCCGAGTTGTTTGCCCTTCTGACGGGCTGCTTGCGAAGTCGCTCGGCCTGCTGCCTGGCGATCGCGGGGTTCGTCAGTGGGGGGCGCAGTCTTTCGTCCTTTCCTCCCGTTTTTTGTTTTTTTGAGACGACTGTTGTAAAGCCGTCGTCGCTAGACATTTCTTGTTCGTCGTCGCTCGGCAGGGGCACATCGATGCACTCCTGCATCACCTGCTCGTCACTTAACTGGTCAGTCATGTCGCTAGTTACACCCTACAACGCACTAACACCCACTGACCACGCACCCGGTATTAAGCCGGGTTGTGGCTAGGCTGTAGGGTTAGCTACAACCCGGGTTGTTTTGCACGCTTACACTTCTTAGAAAAACCTGGGAATACCACCTGGCCTGTGCGCGAGTAAACAGGCTGTTCTTGGAATCTCGCAGCTCCGCTTGACGCGTCCGTCCTCGGCCAAGGCTCGAAGTGAACTCTCACGGGGCCGGAGGGCGACCGAGGCGCCCGAACAGTTCCGAACAGTTCCGAACATGTCCGAAGTTCGCCGCTCGCTCGTGCAACTTCCATGATCGGTATATAAAAATGAAACACCATTTTGCGAGGATAATTACATATATATATTTTTTTAAACGAATTTAAAGTAATTTAAATGTCGCTGACGTAACCCAAAAACCTTATATTTTATGTTCGACTAGCTAAACCCGTCCACGCTTCGCCGTGGCTCAGTCTGACATGACATGAATAGGAAAGTAAATCAAAGTATTATAGCTAACATAGATACACCGAGAAAACACATCATTCAATTTAATACACTGATTTGCTTTGCTGTGGCTATGCTGTAGAAGGACAGGAAAGAAAGAAAAATTTTATTTACATAAAAATATTTTTTTTTTATTTTGAAGCTAGTGGATGGACATTTTTTGTTTATCCGTTTTCTGCATAAACATAAAGATCAGCACTCGAGCATGCGACGTATAATTGCCCTGAGATAAGTATTCGTTTTACAAATTAAAACCGCACACTTGCAAAGATTGCCCTTGCGCTTTATTGGTAGTCATAGCGAACGCAAGAAGTATTGGAAATTGAATCCGTTTGAACTTGAACGCTATGTTGGTTGGAATGAGTGGTATTCGTGAAAGTAGAACGTCTTCCAATAAGAATTGTTGCTTAAATTAGATTGTTCGTCATTTTTTTTAACTACCAATCGTATGGCATTGAATAACTTTGGCTGATTGATGTTTCGGAGTAATATAATTGACACGCAAATTTTCGAATGTAGAATGTGTGACGGTAATCCGGTAACATCGAGTCCATTGTAAAATTCATTACTTCACGTTGGTTTATCACGGAGTCAATGGATTTGTATGTCATTGTTTCACCTGCGATTCTGTTTAGAATGATATTGTTCATTTTGTTTACGTTAATAATTTTAGCCGCTAGAATGGCTCTTACACTTAACCATGCGTGATTTCGATAGTTTGTTTCGATGCTTTGGAAAACCTTGTCTACTAAGTCTTCTTTTGAATTGACGATATTAAAAAATTAAATGGATAAGTGTTTTTTCTTGTTTCTAGATTTGTAGGTACAGTGCCGTTACCGACCTCAAGTAATTGTCTTGAAAATATGTCAGCTGTTGGACTGGTTTGAAGCTGAACTCTCGTATTGTTTGTTAATTGTATTTTTTGACTGTGCTCCAGAAAGTTGAATATTTCAAACAGGTATTCAATTCATCAACTGGTGTTGAGCGAGGTATGACTGAAAGCGTTTGCCTGAAGTCACCGGATAGTAACGCCAATGCTCCACCAAATTGAACCTGATTATTTTGCTAGTCTTTCAGTCTATCATCTAATGCTTTCAATGACTTCTTGTGAGTCAACTCGTAAAACGCGTACTAGGGGAAGCGAAAACAAAATACGGTAGTAAAAATATTTTTTTTTTCGCGCGTGCATTCAAAAGAAAATATATTCATTCTGTGAAGAGTCTAATCTCCTTTCTCACTATACTTTCCAGAGATAATTATGTTCTAAACTACATATTGGCATAATGTAAATAAAACATATACAAATTATATTAAAAAACTTATATATTTTTTTCTTTTCCAAAAATACTCAGACCCTTATATGTTTCTTTCTAACCGAACATCATAAAATCAAAATTCACGCTTCTTACTTTGAAAATGACTGACTTTCCGGAAAATCTTCAAATTTTTATTTTTTTTATTTATTTTTTAACTTTTACTATGAAACATTCGCGAATAGAAATGCAACGGCGTGTCAAAATTTCAAGTCAATCTATCGACTACTTTTCGAGTTTTGCGAGCACAAACATATGGAGGCTGAATTTATATATATATATATATATATATATATGATAACATAACCTCACTTATTTAATTATGTACATTTGAAAAAAATACTTGAACGTAACTCGTTAATACAATTGCAGATGACTCCCTGCGGCTGGTGCACGTAGTGAGCTGCAGCGAGAGTAACCGTAGCGCAACATACCTCCAACTGCACGTGCGCAAAGATTATGTTGGTGCACGTGCGTCCGTTGGAGGTATGATTACGGCTTCACTGCAGCTCACCGCGTGTACCTACCAGCCGTGTTCAAGCGTTTTTTCAGATGAAAATATAAAAATGAAAGTTATGTTATTCTTCTTTAGGCACGTTATGAAAAAAATAAAAAAAAGAGTGAAATTTTACTATGCGCGCGCAGTATGCAACGAACATTGACATGATGAAAAAAGGCTACACACAAATAATACATAAGGAAGGTTATGTTATACTTCCTTGGGCACATTATGAAATTAATAATTATGAGAGTGAAAATATAAGATGCGTGCGCAGCATGCAACCAATTCATACGATGAAGAATAGACTATATACAAAAAAGGCTACATACAAAAAAATATATATGTGTGTGCTTTTAAATCATTATACTTTAGTGATTGATATTCAATACTAGTCCACACAATTATTTTTAACTTCATGGAAAGATAAGAACAAATAAAAAAGTAACAAATATGAGTTTGATTCACACCATATCTCTTTGATGTAACTTTATTTCTTCCTGATATGCATGTCCTTAATGTATGTGTATATATATATATGGTGTATTTGTTTACTGATATTAAATTTTTTATTATTAATTTTTCAATTTTTTTTTAAACGTAACCTATAGCACTCAAGGATGATCTAGCTTCCTATTAGTGGAAGAATTGTCAGAATCAGATCAGTAGTTACAGAGAATACCCCTTACATACAAACAAACACTTCCTCTTTATAATAGTAGTGTAGATTACCCAGCCGTACGAAAATATACCTTCTCGAGAAAAAAAAGTTTTTAATTTTGCGAGGATGTTAATACTTATAAAAACGATGTGAGGTATTATTTATGTAACTGACCTAACATAACAAAACTTTAATTTAATTAAGATCACCTTTACATTCGAAAAAAAAGACATACACTTCCGAAAGTAACTTAACTTTTAAATTTACAACAGGGAAAAAAAAAATAATGCGAAGGTGCGAACGTAGATAATTGAGGTCCCGTGCCTCGGGGTAGAGTGAGATTGTTAGTCGTGGCTCGCGAATGTCGCCCCAGCGGCCAGACTCAGGGCCGTGAAGGAAGTGATCCAGTTAAACAATTACATCATTATTTTTATGAGTGATTTTTATTCATTTTTTAATTTTCTAGGAAAATTTATTGTCATCCCAAAATCTGTGAATTGTAAGTAGACTTTTAAAACTCCAGTATTTACAAAAAAAAAAAAAAAAAAACTTAATTTAGTCAAGACAAGCAAACTTAACATATTATATTTTGCTTTTTATTTAAAGGTTTTTAACAATATTTTTCTTTACTCATATGTTTGACAAGACACAAATACGAATATACATATTAACGTTATTTAATACATTAAACACACGTTTGTACACAGAAGAAAAAAAATTCTGCACTTTTACGAAAGATTCCTTGGAAACCAGTTGTAATACTAAAATAAAGATATTGTTACTTTGTACAGCACATGGCTGTTTTAATTTTTGCATATTTGAAATATGTTTTTCGAGACAATACTGAGTATTTCTTAAGAAAATTGGCGCATCGAATATTCAATAATTTGACTCTATCTTGTTTTATTATGGTCATTAATGTGCGCAGTTAATACTGGAAAACAATTCAGGTAACTGTTGACTAACTGGAGGTACTAGGACCACATAAAGCATAAATGTCCGGTAAGAATCCGAACCCAGTACTACTGCGAACACTATTTTGTAGGGGTACAGTTGTTTTCGTGTAAATGTTAAAATTTAAAAATTATCTGTAAGTTTACATCAATATTTCGGTTCTATTTGCAACAAAAACAATAACTGTGCATGAAAGAAATTCTTACAGTAAGTAATGTGGACTACTTGGAAACACAATGGCATCTGTAATACGAGGCATGTTGGGCTAGATGGGGAGATCAGTATTGTAGCCCATTATATGGATTACGGTGTGGTTCCAAAATAATCTCTGCTTAACCTCGTGAAGGAGATTTGGTGTGGTTTTTTTTTTTATTTCTTTCTCTAGTCTGTGTTGGCTTTGTTTGTTTTAAATCGTGGAAGAGAGGTTTCCCGACCGCCCAGGCCGCGGCCCGGACGCTGCCAGAACACTTCCGGCTGGCCCCCGCGCAGTTGGCACGCCTGCGTCGGCCATTCGTCTCTGCCCCGCCGCACCACTCACCCCCGCCCCCCACCCACAACCCCACACACCCCCTCCGCGTGCCCGCTGCGCACTGGCACGGGAGCGGAGACGCATCTCGCGGAACATTTCACCATTGCGTATGCCAGGGGCGCAACAACAAGGGGGGAAGTGTATTTTGTCCCCCCTCTAAAACCTTGAAGTGGGGGCGAACGGGGGCAAAGAAAGTGCTGTGTAATCAATTTTTAGATAATAAAACTGCTTAAATAGCACCATTTTCCACCTCGAAATACAAATTTTCCCGTGGGAGGACCCGCGGACCACCCGCTTCAATAGGGGGGATCGATGATTCTTTATAAAAAGGTATATTGCCGCCCCCCCCTTTTTGAAATTTAGTTGTTGCACCCCTGGCGTCTGCTGATTACACAATGGCAAACAATGTGATCCATTTCAAGGTTACGAAGTATTAGTTTAATTTTAAAGAAAACGTATGCTTCGAGATCATAGTACGGGAAGAATTTACACACACACACACTTATATATATATATATATATATATATATATATATATATATATATATATAAACAACAGAGTAATAATAGGACTCTAGATATTCTTCTACTCGAAACAATTTGTAGCTTGTTTTAGAGCATAAACAAACACGGCTACCACCGCAGCCAAGTTCTCGGCTTCTGTTGGTCGCACGGAGCAACGTGAACGGAAGAGCTGGGCATTGCCGAGCTGATCCGTGCGGGTCCGTCTCCGTCTGCGTGTACTTGTGGAAGCTCTGTTTCTTGAGATCCGTCTCCATTTCGGCGTCATTGTTGAACGAGCCTCAGAAAGGTTGTGGAAAATAAAAGGGGGAGAAGCATGAGGGGCACTTACCCTCTTATCTAGGCTCATCAGGAAATAATAATTTTTTTTTTTAGTTTGACGCCAGTAAGTGGACTTTACCAAATTTTACATCTGACCTTTTTTTTTGAGTATTCTTAAAGTAATAATTAACACGAGCATCTGATACGTTCTTTTAATGACTCTCGCAATGGTGGAGATTGATTTAAGATATTTTTTTACGTGCGCTGTTGCTAGGTAACTGTGTATGTCATAAGCAACCTCAACAACGGCCAAAAAATACGAATATTCAAACACACAGAAAACAAGCAAAAATCAGTCGATGTCAAAAAATTTAAATAATAGTTGTGGAAAATACCGTTAGAAAATAATTTCAGTACAGACGGACACAGTGGGCTTACAGTGACGGAAAATTTCCAACGAGAACATTAAATAACGATAAAAATAAATTTTGACTACACAGCGACACTTAGGTACTACAACTGTTGGCGAGAATGTATAAATGAATGAAAAATGAACGTATGGATGATAAATGAATGATGGACGAATGGATGAAAAAAGTATGAATGATTGGATGACTGAAAGTATGGATGGATGAATGGATAATGAAAGTATGAATATATAGATAGATGGATAAAAATATGAATGGACGGATGAATAAACGCATGAATTAATGAATGGGTGAATGCATGAATGAAAGTATAAATTGATGGATGGATGGATGAAAGTGTGAATGGGTGGATGGATCATTAACGGCACATCGAATTCGAGGTCATGGAAGACAACGAAGGGTGAAGTGACGTGTGTGGAAACGAGTGCATCCTCCGGCATACGGCATCGTCCGCTATGTTTCCCCACTTGCAGGTTAAAATCAGGGGTCGAATCCTCCCCCCAATTGGGAATCGAACCCGGATCGCCTTGGCAGGAGGCTAGTGATCTGACCGATTCTATAGCATGGTCCAGTCTTAGTTTACATCGTTCACTTATGTAATTGGGCATTTTTTTCTTTCTTTACAATGCAAGTTTTCTGCCATTGGCGCTATTCCTCGTTTCAGTGTGCACTATTGTCAGATATATTTCATAGAACACATAAGTTTTAGACAGTTTTATAATTTAATGTAATGTAACTATTTAAGAAATATATCTAAAAAAAAGTTGTTTTTTTTGTTGTAAAAACATTTGGAATGAATATTTTTTAAATACTTTTTTTAATTGTATTTCATCAAGAGTATCAAGGGGTGATAATCAATTTTTAGTCATAAGCAGACATAACTTAAGGACACTATCTTGGTTTCAACCATTTTTGTCAACAATAGTTTAATATAATTTAACATTAAAATTGTTGGCTTTGTTTGACCATAGCACATTATTGAATGGAATGACTGCTACAAATAGTTTCTCTTGTAAAATAAAAATTTGTGTTTAAACTTAAATATTTAGCTCGCTGCAGCAATATATTTTGTTGGCTAAATGCCGAACCGAATATACGTTTGAGCGGACGAATATTTAATTATATATATTATAATTCACCCCATATCAACATAAAAAAATACATTGGTTTGAAGAAAGCAAACCTTTCTGCGAGTACATAAAGTTGATAAAGAAAGTGGTTGAATTGTGCGTTTTATGTGGAAAACTATCATCAGATTGAGTTGCCACTCTGAACGGATAAGAAAAAACTGCATTGGAATGGTTAAGGTTTCTTTTTCCCACCCGCACTTTCGGAATTACGACTGCAAATTGAAAAGTGCAGATGGATGTTGTGATAACCGCGTCGCGCATTCATAACAAGCAGCCTTTCAAATCGCCGGCAGTTCCGCTTCCGTACACAAGACGGCGCGCGTCATCTGCGACACCGCTGCCATCTGGCGAGTCGGGTTGGAAGCACATGTGTCTCGAGGGGGGAGGGGGAACCCCAGTTCGAGGCACGCTCTTATTCGCCATGTGGTGGTAATTAATAATAAATTAATTAGGGGTTACGTCTGTGAGTTCTTCACGTTGGCTCGTTCACATTTCTTTGTTCGATCACAAACTCAGTCTCCAGTTATTTAATAGACGTAATTTTCGAGCTTTAATAATGTCACGCATGTGATCATGAATTCGTGAAAAATGTTGTCAAGAAACATAACATACCTATCGTATTAAATGAACTATATAACTCCTTGAATTATTGTAACTACAGTATAGTCCCGCTAATCCGAACCCCGCTAATCCGAAAATCCGCCTAATCCGAACAGGGCTAGGATAAAAAAAATTATATCATTTAAGAACTAAGAAAAGTAAAGAAAAACAAGTTTTTTCAGGTAATGTTGTACGTTTATTAATATGTACATAAGAAACTTATAATTTATCTATCTCTCTATGTGAGTAATTAAAAATATTATGACACTAAATATGTACGCTAAATAATAAAGGTGTATTTTTCGTCTGACCTTCCTTATATATTTGATATATCAGACACTAAATACGCCTCAAAAAGACAATATATGGCATTATACGACAAAATTCCGCCTTATCCGAATTTTCGCTAATCCGAACAGGGTTCGGTCCCAATTAGTTCGGATTAGCGGGATTCTACTGTATAATAATAAAATAGGGATGGGCCAGTTATATCCTAAAATCCTCGAATACCATAAAATCCTTAGTATTCGAAGGATTCAATATTCGAGGGGGGGAAATAGGAAGAAAAATTTAGAAGAAACAAAGTATATAAAAAAAATTTGAACACTGATAACCTCTGTAGTTTACTGGGTCAGTTATTTTCTTCATACCTGCTCTGTTACCATTCTCCAAGATAGTATACTTTTAACATGTAATTATATAAATAAAGTACAATATGTATTGATTCTGGAAATTTAGTTTGTTAAGCAGTGATGCTACCGAATTATCGTTAACGCTGCTTGTGTTTGTCTGCTACTCATTTTTCGTAGCGCCTAACGATTGACGCTACAATATTACTTTTCTTTTATTTAAAGTATCATCTATTTATTTATTCGTGTGGAAAATTGATTGATTTGTGCAATTAACTTTATAAGAATCATTAATTTTTATGTGACTAGCGTGATTGAAAATGTAAAAGAGAAGTAAAGATTTAAGAGGTCAGCCTTATAAGTGTAATTTATTTTTTTGGTATGTGAACAGTGCGATTCGAAATGTCAAAAGGACCGATAGACTTGTGAGATAGACTTTATAAGTGTAATTCATGTACGATTATTGTGATTATTTATTTGAGATCATATCCGAATCCTTAATATTCTCCATTATTATCTCTTGGGTTCAATAAAAATACTAATAATATAAATCTATATATATATAATAAGCAATAAGTTTCACTTCTGTCGTGCGTGGACTCCATGGACACGCTTATTTTCAACTAACTGGAAGCTAGTTTGCAGCCTCATCCAGTAAATTTTACACAGTTAAAAAAAAAACCGGAGGTCTGTGTTGACAGCGAAGGTGCTACAAGTGCCTAGGCATCACCACTAGGATGAAAAGAAAAAGAGATGTTTTCTATTTTATGTGTAGGTGTGTGAACTACAGATTATGGCAAGGCAAAAGTTAAAAAGAAAACAATTATCAGATTGTTAAACTTGTTAAAAAATTTAGTTGCAAAGCGATGCAAGTAGACATTTGTTAGATTTATTTCCCAGGCAAGAGAGCTGACGTGAGTGTGAGAAGTGTAGTGATGAGAAGGTGAATCGCGGGGAGGGGGCCAGGGGAGGAATTTTCCTCGCAATATACATACCCTTAAACAAACTTTTCAAAACAGAATTGCTAAATTGAACACTGAAGGTCGTGGGCGACATTACGTCGCCTGGTACTGCTCGCGGACCACGATGTCCGCAGCTGCCGTGATGACAACACAGTCTGAGACACATTCTGTGTGTGCTCGCTGGTGCTTCTAGCGCCTCTGAGCGCAAGGCTGTGGACTGGCGCGCAGTCTCTTCGTCGTGCACTGAGTAACTATGCCATTATTTGAGTGCCAACCTTAATATTGTACGTGGCGGATAAATGCGAGGCCCTTGAGAGCTTTTATGAAATTGTAAAGGATGTTTCATGCCTAAATAAAATTCTGAAAACACGCTTTCTAGCTATATTCACTCTCCTAAAAATACAGTTTAAAAACGGAATTCCGGAAAAAACCAACTCATCCGTCCTCAGTGCTTTTCGTAGACAAACACCGCTCTGGCGGCGGGAGTATTTTTGCCATCACGCAGTTGTTTCTGAAGCGCTTCACACCGCGTTTGTGCCCGGACAGGCTCACCCCACCACTGAAGTCCAGCGCACGCCTGCGCTTGACGGTACTGTGTTCAGTGCCAGTAATCTGCCGAGCAGTGGCTGGGACCAGCCCTGTTTATTTGTGCGGGACCCTAATATTTTTGAGAGAGGTCTTAATGGGATGGCCTGGGCAGAAGACGTGAAATAACCTCCCATTGATAAATTGGGCTGTGGTTGTCGGGGGGGGGGGGGGGGGGGGGGTTCTTCCTAGGATAATTTGAAAAAGATCTTTAAAGTAACATTTTCAAGCCAACCTGAAAAATAAATTTCGACGTTAATTTTCTCATTTATCTTAAGAATGTTCGATATCCTTTTCCTGATAAATCACATTAGGGTTAATTTTTATAAATTATAATGACCAACTTCCTGTGAAATTACGTCATTCTTTTAATGAAATATAAATTTTGAAAGTTTTTCTAGTTTGAAAATAATTAAAACTCAATTGATACCGAAATGTATTGACTAACAGTTCAAATTAATTGCTAATAATACTTTCATTCTTCTTTTTGCCATTAATTTCAAGTTTTTATAAATAAATAGATATGAAAGGAGGAGGCCAACTCGGAGCCCCTGTAGGCGCGGTTGCCCGGCCTGGAGTCGTGCCTGCAGCCGAGCTCGTCTGCGGTCTCCTGGGATCTGGTGAGGGCTGCCTTCACGAACCCGCGCGCGACTTATCTCCGCCAATCAGCAGTCGGCAGGCGCGCGGTCGGACAACCAACGGTTTTGTCCCAACTCACCCTCTGCCCCTCGTCACACATCACATCACGTCCGTGACGCTGTCCGGGGCCCTTGCCCGACGTGGATGCAGTCCGGTCGACCTTGGTTCGCTCGCTGAGGAGCCGCCGGCGCTGGGGCGTGTGTGTGTGCAGAGTGAGTCTTCACTGCTGGTTCTTCGCGAACATATAAGTTGAAAACATATCGTAGGCTGCACTGGGCGTCAGAAGAAATAATTATGCGATCAGTAGAGACCGGAAAAATTCGCGGATTCATTTCACGACAGCCTAAAATTCATATAGTTATACCTCAGTGCTGCCTCTGCTATTGGCTCACAACTCACCTGGACGACTCTGGGCCAGTGAGAAACACTTAACCGAAGCTGTGTCGAATGACAGGCGGCTACATTGGGACACCTTCACAAGACAGCATCCAATGAGAGGGTGACATTTGACCGAGAGTACGTAGAACTATAAAGTTCATCCTAGGTCATTGAACCCGCGAATTTTTCCGGTCCCTAGCGATCAGGCAAGATTTATTTCAGCAACAGTATGAACTACAAGCAGCGTTTACTGACAACCCGGTGGAACAGGGGGCAGAATGCAGCATATATAATTTTACATATATCGAAACTTGACTATAGTAAACCTGGTTTATACTTATATAAACTTTTTCAAATCTATCATATTTTCGTTATACTGCACTTTCCAAACTGACATCTCGATTTATAAGACTTATTCACGTCAAAAACCTCAAAGGAAAATATTGAGTATTTGTTACAAAAAAAAAGTAAACATAGAGCTACGTCACCACCGCTCACAACGCATCATAACAGTGTTTAATTATTTTTAAAATATTTCGTATTATTGCACGTGATTTTAAATATTTTTTTAATATAATTATTGATTAATATAGTTATCGTCCATTCCTCATAACAGTTTATAAATTTAATAAGTATTAATTTAATGGTTTATAGCAACTTAAAAGCAATTTGGTTTGTAAATCCTAGCCTTAACTAAGAGCATGTAACCGTGTTGTATACCGTTTTTAATTAATCATTTGTATGTAGGCTTTGTCGTTATTACTTTTGTTTGTGTAAATCATTCATAAATCGATAACAATTGAGTTATTCGAGGATTTAGGAAATCAAATTTTTTTATTGATTAATGAATGGTGTACAAAAAAAATAAGAAATATGTGTCAAAGGCTACAAACAAAAGATTAATTACATGATCTTAGTTAATGACATGGGGATGACATAAAAATTTGTGTGTTAAGTTTCTGGGAACTAATTAAGTAAATGCGCGTTTCACTTATAAATGAACTTATAAACAATAAACGACATTAGTGAGCAGAAACACGAAATGACGTAAGCGAAGTAATTGAGGCCACCACCCCTCGCTACTGAACCATCTCTGCACTGGAGGAGAGAGGTCTAATCCGAGCGGGAATATGACTGCCACAGCCCGCAGCCGGGAGCTCGCGTCTCGCCTATCCGCCCCACGGCTGCCAATTAGCGCCGAGTGCAGCTCGCGCGCCAGCTTCTCCCGCCCCCGCCAGGGGCGCCTCGAGCGCGGCAACACAATGGCGCCCGCGGAGACGTGTCCAAGTATAGACCCGGAGCTGGAGCTCGCGGTGGTTGCGTGAGAAGGCCTGTCACGCCGTCAACAACTTCCCAGTACGTTGTGTTGTCTGACAGGTCGGGTGACGCGGGTTTCCATCAAATCATTTTGTGTGCCGGATGGGAGACCTGAAAAAAAAAATACGTTGGATGCAATCGGCCAATCGAAATCGTGCCCTAGGCTAGCGGAAACGGGAATGTCTGTTTCCGTCACAGCGGATCTTTTAAAATGGCAAAGAACACGCGGGCTTAAAGGTGAAATAATAAAAAAATAATGTTAATATGTGCGAAATGATTTTAGTTGTTAATAAGTTGAAAAAAATCACTGAACATAAATTTTATTATGTAAGTAATGTTATTGTGAGTTAAATTTATACAAGTTCAAAACAATTTTGAAAGTGCACTAATAGCATAACGAGTTCAAAAATTCCATCACGGTGACGCATTATTTAATTTCAAAGTTTGAGATAGCTTGGACGAAAAATAAACTTTGACATTGTTTCATGAATTAAAAAATCTTTGAGGTCCTCTGTCCAAATTTATTTGATGGAAAAAAATTGTAAGCCATTTTGCGCCCAATAGTACCCCTCCATCCATCTTCCTGGCGAAAATCAGGTCTAAAGTCTTAGTATTTTTGAAGTCTTTTTCGCTGTTATTGGAGCCATTTCATTATATAGCTTAGTATTTCGGTCTGCAAATGGAATGATTCGATAGTCAACGTAGCTGCTTTGGCAGTGAATTCTACCGGCGGGTGCAGAAACTACGTATGTGATTCGCATCAAATGTAGTTGAAAACACAATTTTCGTATATTTATCACGCTAGGCATTATTTTAAAGAATTATACGTGAAGTTTCGTGTCAGAATTTCGTATTATAAGTGTATTTGTAGCATGAGAACACAAGAATTTGTTCGTTACCGAAGTTAGATGTTACACATCTGGCTCACATTTATTAATTTTTTTTTTTAAATTTAATGTTCTGTCATAAACAAAGTACTGGTGCTTGGAAGTTTTTTTGTTTTTATTTTTATTTTTGAGGTGTGTGAACTACAGAGAAACAAAAAAAAAATTGGAACTATACCTACACTAATAACAACAAGACGCGCGCAAGGTAGACTGATATAAACGAAATAAGTAATTTTTTGTTTGTGTTGTAGGTATGTGAATTAGAGTTTCAACAATAATTTGAAAAAGTTAAACGTTAAAACGTAAAATACATTTAAATTGTTTATCTTGTTCCAAAATTTTGTTTGTGTGCAATACACGTAAACTTCGCTCGGGTTTTCCAAGCGAGTGGCATCGTGGGTGGGTTGGGGTTTTAGGGGGTTTGTTGGAGGCGGAGAATAATCCGGTACGCCCTACTACTCAAGTCTGCGCACACGTATACTTAATAGTTAGGGACAAGGTTATATGGTTTTTATTTTTAGGTCGATTTGGTTTTTAAAACAAGTTTGCTTTATTATTGTTTATATTTTTATACATTGGCTTTATTCATAAAAATGCCGTAGTATTGAACAAATATGAAACTAAAATAGTTATTCGTACTTATTTCACCGAAATAGTCTCATTTTGACTGACACGTGATGCACTTATGCTATAAAATGATCTGATCATTATTAGTAAGCCTCAAACCGAACTACTAAGAAAAATTCTGCAAATCTTTGTTTACTTGAAAAATTTTCCAACTTAATTAAAGTAAAAACGTGTTATTTATAAAAGATGTAAGATCTAACAACTTAATATTAATTTGTTCCAATATATTTAGTTCATATATTTAATTTAAATTTGTCAAAGTGGTGATTGTTTTTATGTTTTTGGTTAATTTTCGGTCCTAAATGTTGTATTAACTCACATTCCGGTGTTATATGTAGTATTGGCATGTTTTGCGGTGTTATTTCGGTTTCACCGCAGTTAACCACATAATCTCGTCACTATAAAGGCCCGCCTACTACAGTCCAGACCTGTGTGCGGTACGTGCCCTATTACCTAATGTGAATGACGTCAGATTGTCGCACGATAAACTGCCCTGTCTACAATTGCGATGCCCGATGTCCGAATATAGTACACTTATTTATAAAGTAGTCACCAGAGCGCAGTTAATATAGGGCACCAAAACAATTTATTGTTTCTGTTGTTTTTGTTTATTGTTTTCATACTTGGTAAATGAGTACGCAGCTTTGTTTTGAGTATTCAATTCACTTGTGAAAGTTGTGGGAGTTCAACAATATTTATTCTATAAGGCAAAGCTATATGCTAGTAAATGCATTCTAAGCATACTGTAAAGATGATTTCATGGGTTTGGCATTTGAAAAGAGCCGGTCGCCAACAGACAGCACCGATCAATATTTTTTCTCGGTCTTTTCAGCTTCCTACCACACCGTCCGTTATTTTCTATTTACCTTTTTGAAACTGGAACAGGCAACGAGGCAACAGACAAATCACGAGTGTTCTTTTTCTTTTGTGCTACCAAAGGACGCAGATTGGGACATAAATTTGTTGACCAACGTATTCGGACCAGAGAGATTCGGACCATTGTCCACACCACACATGACGTCAGAGGGTCACTTGAACCAATCAGCGATCAGTGCCCGTCGGACAATATTTGCGATAGATTATTTTTTGTCTTCTTAATATTTAAGTCTTACTAGATGTTATCCCATTGAGGGTGTGCTAAGAGTAGGCTATCTTGTTTTAATTATCCTTGTGGTATCGTTTTATTCAGCTTGACTTCAATCAGTGTTTTTGAGATCATTGTAACTGTTAGTTTATTTATTTCAAGTACATGTGTTTTCATATACTATTGCACTTATATTTATTTAAGTTGATATTTCTTTGTACACAGATGAATTATTTATATATATATGTATATATATATATATATATATATATATATATTAATGTATTTCATATATATATGTATTTTACACACACTTTAAAACATTAAGATTACATTGAAATCTACCGCACCAATATGAAGTGTCGGCGTTATATATTGTTGCAATATTAAATATATATACACATCGCTACATTGGGCTGTCATATACCAACTAGCTATATATTTTATTTATCTTGGGTTGTAAATTCATCATTTTATACTATTTAATTTATTTATGTCGAAACGATGTTATGTTAAGTGGGCTTGTAGATCTTTGAAAAATATTGTTTCATTAAAGTATCCTCTTGTTTGTCTACTTGATGAAAAAGTCCACGATTTTTTTCATTATATTTCTTTTCTATCTTCATCATCAGTATTCTTACACTTTCCTATTCCTATACGTCCTGAAGATTGATATTTTTTTGAGAGATCCACTGTAATTTTTATTGTAAATGGAACAGAAAAATTAATGTAAAATTACAAATATTTTTTAATTTGTACGTTTACGTGTAAAAAAACTGTATTGCTGTAATACTGGGTTCGGATTCTTGCCCAGAAATTTATGCTTTGTGTTTTCCCAGTATCTCCAATAGTTAAGGTTATTGGCAAACTGTTCTCTAATAGCTTTACAGTATAACCAGTGCACATAATGTGCCTGATACAACAAAATAACGTCAACTTGTTGAATATTCTATTAACTTTTCCATGGCTTGACAGAATTATACTTGAATGAAACATTAATTAAAGTATAAAATTATGCACCTGTTTTCGTAAGAAATACTCTGGATTATCTTGAAAAAGTATATATTTTTTAATTCACCAATCTATGCGTGACTCTCTTTCTCCTTTCAATATAATATGTAAAATGTTACAAAAACGAAGATCTCCTTTTCTCTATTCCAACATCTGCCTTGACATACATAAAGTAAAAGAACTAGATTCCCAGTAGACAAAGTTTTCAAACAACTACATTTCCAACTAGCAAATTGAACATTTTATTTTTCCAACTAAAACATTATAAAAAAACTGATTTAGTTGTAAAACGACTATGTTGGTGACACTGGGGATGTCACATGTGAGCGTATCGTGGACACAGTTATCCATGACCAGGTTGTTAGACACATGGGGTGGCCATGCACGCATTACCACGTCACTACATGGACACTGCGCTAGTCACCCATGTTCACTTGGTGGCCTGCAGCATGTCTGCGGGACACCCAGAACATTGGCTGCCAAGTGTAGTGTTTTCATTGAAGAAACAGTTTCACATCACTCTATTTACTTTAAAAAAAAGTCTAGGCTCACTTAGCAAGTGATTTGAAAATATGGCTCGTTTAAGCAAATACTTGCTAAGTTATGTTCGTAATATTATTTTAGTATGAATAGTCTAAGTTACCCGATCAAAAATTTGTGCCGCATTATTCGTGCTAATATTACCCCCCCCCCCCCCCCCAAAAAAAAAAAAATTAATGCATGTAATCAATCAATTGTAGAGTTATCCAGGATTGCTAAACAGAAATTCTGTATTCATAGTATCTAATAATTTTATGCACGGCAGGAAATTTAAGACTTTTGGGGGGGGGGGGGGAAATGCATACAACTAAAAAACTACGACACTAATAAAATTTTGTTTATTTTATTCACAACCGTAATCAACTGACCTATCAGCTGTCCTCGGCTTGACTTCGAAATCCGGGATACTCTGCATACTGATGCACACGCATAAAAAACCAACCGGAAAACAGCAGCGGCCTGTGAATGAACAACCGTCAGGGATTCCTGAAACGGCTCGGTTCTCGAAGAAAACCTGCCGATACGAGTCCTTAACGAGCATCCGGGAATAAATAGTTACACTATTCATATTTTTTTAAAGTTATAGTTGAAGTTACTAGATGAGAAAATTAAGCGAGGATCCGCAGTGACGACGCCACGTTTCTGGAGAACCCGACAAGAAAAAAAAAATCATCCTCGTCGTCAGGGGCGCAACAACAGGGGGGGGGGGGGGGGGGCAAGGGTAGTTTGAAACCTTCTGAAACCTTTAAGTGGGGGCAAACGGGGGCAAATAAATTGCTGCGTAATCAATTTTTAGATAATAAAACTGCTTAAATAGCACCATTTTCCACCTTGATGATTCTTTATAAAAAAAGTATATTGCCGCCCCCCCCCCCCCCGGAAATTTAGTTGTTGCGCCCCTGGTCGTCGTCCTGTAATCTATGTGTAAATGACTGTGAGAGCTTCGTGCTGAGTGGTGTTCCCCGCGGCGCGACGGGGGAGACGTCGCTAGGAACCCCGCTTCCCGCGCCGGCTCAACGCGCGCCCTTGTCCGCGGGACGAGGTCTCCCCATGGTGTACACCATGGCCGAGGCTTCTGCGGCGCGCCCCTCAACCCTGGGCGGAGGCTGCGTCAGAGCGTCCACAGCTGCTGCGTGGAGAACACGGGAGAATGTTATTACCACATAGGAAAAAAAAAATTTTTTTTTCTATACTTTTAACAAAAATGCCTTCCTAAACCAGTTAGCCAAGAAGAAGTTCGTAACACTGCGAGAAAGATATAGCAACTCTGTACAACACATGACTATAATTATTTTTGCAGCAAAAAAAAATTTTTTTAATCAGGTAACTTTGACTATTCGTACTAAAAAAAAAACTAAAAAAAAAATTACGAATATAACTAGTCAAGTAATTGCTTAAACGAGCCATTTTTCAACTGTTGAGGAGGGAAGAAAGACAAGGGAGGGGGTGAGGGGCTTGTTGGGGGACGCACCACAACGCCGAAATACCACAACGCGGAACGTACAATAACGCCGAAAACCATAACGCCGAATGCCAAATTGACCGCAACGCCGACAGTTAGAAAACTGCTGTGTACCACAACGCCAAATTACCACAACGCCGAAATACATTAACGCCGAAAAATTTCATTGCAGGACTGCCACAAAGGTTAGGTTAGGTAAGGTTAGCACACAAATTCATTCAGTTGTTTTTCATTTTGCTCCTATATATACCACCCCCCCCCCCCCTTCAACCCCGCAGCAACATTTTTCGGCGTTACTGTATTTCGGCGTTGTGGTACACAGCAGTTTTCTAGCTGTCGGCGTTGCGGTCAATTTGGCATTCGGCGTTATTGTACGTTCGGCGTTGTGGTAACGACCCGGCTTGTTGGCGCGGCCGTGTAAGTGGGTGCTGGGTCGCCTTGTCGTCTGGTCCAGGACGTGTCGGAGCCTGCTGCTTGGAGGGACGACCCGCGGTCTTACAATCCGCCCTTCTGGCGAATGTTCCGAGCAGTCAGACGATCAGTCACGTGACCTGCAGCCAATCAGATGCACCCGTCCGTCCGTCAAAACCTTGCCGAGCTTTAACTTGCGACGGACGAATCAAATTATAATCTCAAACTATTCTTAAATGCATTGCCTTTATTTTGAAAGTTTTTTTAAAATTTTGTTTATTTGTTTAGCTTCTCTCATAACATGTTTTTAACTTGTGTTTTAACACGTTTTAAAGTTTGACAAAAAAAAAGAAATCGAGAGGCAAAAGTGTAATTAAGAACGTACTGTAACTTTCGAAAAAAATATTGCAACATTATCGTGAAATTAATAAAAATTCAATAAGATTTTTTTTTCTAAAAAATTCAAGTTTTTCAGTCAATTGACAGATTCCAAGTGTAAAAATAGTATGACGGATGTGCGGATTATTGTGAATCGCTCGGCTTGGTGACGGACAGGCGGATGGTGGACGGACGAATGACAGACGGACACGATGGATCATTACGAGTCTACCTTTAGCCAACGTCCGTCCGTCGTCCGTCCGTCATCCGCCGAGGGATTTACAACACTATTCGTCCGTCATATTATTGTGCCATTCCAAAGATGCCATCAGTCGCGAAAATTTGAATTTCGGAAAATATTTCTCTGGTGTAATTAGATTATTTAGACGACCATGTAAAAGCATGCACTTATAAATCATAAAAAAAAAAAACTATTCTATTTTCTCTCTGGTATTTATGTAAAGATTTTTAGAGTTACCGTGCGTAATAAAATACACTTCTGTAACTCGGATAACTTCTGTTTGAAAAACAGCCTTTAAAATGTTTTGAAACCTACGTTAAAAAATAATCATGGAAAAACTAAACAGTTATAGAACCTTTAAAACCTTCCAATAAATAAATGTTTTGATACGCGAAAACCTAGCTGACATGTGGAAGTTGTAATTTCATCCGTCTGTGTAAGTGTTACCTAACATTTGACGGACGGATGAAATTATTCTGGCCATATTATTGGCTACAGGCAGTAGTAATCCTAGGCTATGCGGGGCCCTGTGTTATTTACTTTAATGGAGGCCTTCCCACGAACAACAAATTTGAAAAATGTAGATACTCTGAACCCAACCTGAAATTTAAATTTATGCGATGGTTTCGCTAATCTATATTAGGATATTTCGATATTTTTTCTTGATAAATTATCCTCGGGTCAGGTTTGTGAATCCGTTAATAAAATTTCCGGTAAAATAACATCAGTACACGTGGAAATAATATCTTTGAAAGAATTTTCTAATACGAAATAAAAATTTAAAACAGGTATTGACCAGCACGCTAAGTTACAAGATAATAATAAAAAAAAGCGTGTGCATGGATTCCACGCGCGACAGTAGTGAAACTTCTTGCTTATAAGGTACAGAAAAAGATAAATTATTTACATTTTCAAACACAGTATTCACACCAAAAATGAATGATACTTATAAAGTTAATTTCACAAATCAATAACACTTCTTCACGCGAGTAAATAAATTGTTGATATTTTAAATTAAATTGAATGAAATGTGGTAGCGCGAATCGTTAGCAGCTACGAAAAATGAGTAGCAGGCAAACACAAGCAACGTTAACGATAATTCCGTAGCATCACTGCTGCGTCATTTATAACTCTTCCCTGCCGTCTCCCCATCCGGCCGTTACAACTAGCAAATAGGATTCTACTCTACGTACCAATCTCCCCCCCCCCCCCCCCCACTTTTTGCCGACTTCCCATTCGACCGCTAGCGCATGCGTTGGAGTGGCGTCGCCGCTGACACACTCTCCTGCTCTACCGGTTCCCCCACCACGTATCTGACTATTCTCCTCATGCGATCGGAATTTTTGTAATGCTCGAAAATTGTAGCCCCTTCAAGAAAGAAGGTTCACTTTAAATGTATTTTTTTTTCCCTTGTGCCATTAATGTCCGTACTTGCAGTGGCGTAGCCAGGATTTGTGAATGGGTGGTGTTAAGAAGCATGCTTCCCCCCCCCCCTCCCGTATTAAAGCGGGGGGGGGGGGGCCGGGGGTGCTCCCCCGGGAAAATGTGGATTTTAAGGTGTAAAATAGTGCTATTTTTAGCAGTTTTCGGTACTTAAATTTAAGTATTGTAATGGTAAAAATTTTTATTAATTTTAATATGAAATTTGTTTGAGTGATGAATAAGAAATTAATTAAATATTTGGTGCTAAGCGGGGGGGGGGGGGGGGGGGTTGAACCCCTAAACCCTCCCCCCTGGCTTCGCCCCTGCGTACTTGTAACGGAACACTAGACACGGGCCGCGGGCGATTGCGGCGACGGACTGCGGCGACCCCGGGTTCCCGTGCGTGCGTGCGCGCGCCCCGGGCCAGCGGGGGCGAGCAGCAAAGAGGGGCGCGCTGTATCGCGGCGAGGATCGCCGACCTCCGCCGGCGACGCCTCCCGCCGCGCCCTCCCGCGGGACAACACGCGCGCTGTTGCGGCGCGCGGGCCGACGGCTTGTCGCTAAGGGCGACGCTGGCCCACGCGTCCCACGGCTCTTCGCCTCTACGCGCCAGGCAGCGGACTGGCGTGCGCGGTCCCCACGTCGATAATGCACCTCCGCGGGACCCCATCATTTTATGCTGGAATATTAAAGACAAGAGCTTTCCTTTCACAATACTAGCGAAATAATATTTTTTTTAAACTTAAGAACCTACGTGAAAACACCCATTTTAGCCTTTTTATCTGAACAAAAAGACGAACCCTGTATAGACAAGTGCAAAGGCTCTTGAAGGGCCTACCACATTCGCGCAGTCGCGCCTGATTGGTGCGTCGGAGCAGATGGTGCAGATGCGGGTACGGCATTCGATTGGTTCACGTGTCCTGTGACGTCAGGTGCTGATGGTACATGTACCACGGAGCGGATCTGTCTGATCAGAGCTGGCCAACTTGAACTTCCGAGGTCAGACAGGTCGCGGTCAGCACCATCAGCAACTGACGCCATGAACAGCATTCGTCAATGAGAAGCACGATGAGCATAAACAAAATAAAATCGCACGAAAATAATTATTCCCTAACAAAAGTTTTAGTTGTATGTTTATACAATTTCGTCATGTGCACCACTTCGTTTAATTTTTTTTTCCGTTAAGTTGCTCTCAAACAGAAAACTAAGTTCCCAAAATAGTAAATAAAATGGTAAATTTGTGTAGCCATGAAAATAATAGGTTTGGTTCAAATTAATATTTCACTCATAGTTGTATTTTACAAAATATCGAAATTCCATTAATACATATAAAGCTCTTGAATAAAGCCAAGGTAAATATCTATAGCAAATACCGTGCTGCCCTCAATGTATGATCACGTGAACCAGATGCATCAGACAAGTGAATGTGGCACGCTGCTATAGGAAAACGTATCGGACAGACAGCATGACCGGACAACACGGTGAGACAGATCAGACAGAGGCGACTGCGCGAATTGGGAGGGCCTTAAGGGTGTATGTCCTGTTCCAGGTCATTATTTTATTTTTATGTTTAACACGATTAAACTGGTAGACGTTTTGAGTGATCGAACTTCAACAAAATGAAAATATATAAATAGTCCATACTTTTTGCTTAATTAGCTGGTAAAGATGAATTTTTAACATTTTTGTAAAGTATGGATAAGGAGAACCAAATTTAATAAATAACTGAAAATGTTTGGGTTTAAAGGCCATGCTGGTGGCTACTGCGTGATATGATTTAAATTTCTTTCAGAAAAATTGATTAAATTTTATTCAGCCGTTTCAAAATCATAAAATTTCAAAAGCCAAGTAAACTTATATAATTTTTCCTTTAAGCGCCCCATACACTAGCGGATATGCTCGCCGAGCAGGCTCGCCGACTTGGCTCGGCCAGCATATCCGCCAGTGTATGGGCTGGTCCGGCCTCTGTCAGACCGATCATGCTCGCCTCGCCGTCGGATGGCAATTCCCTCTGAGCCGAGCCCCGGACCGAGCATATCCGCCAGTGTGAAGAAACAAATTGACAATTTACGTGCAAGTTTTCGTCGTGAACTGCGAAAAATGAAAATATCCAAAACACTAGGAAGTGGAAGTGATGATATTTACCAGCCGACATTGTGGTATTTTAATTTACTGCATTTCACTGTTGACCAAGAACGTGTGCGCAAAGGAATTTCTTCACTGCAGACAAAGAGGAGCGCTGAAGGCTATGTTGCAGAGACAGATGATGTTGAAGAAACTGAAGATGTATACAACAGCCCAGTTAATGTATATATTTATTTCAGTACAAATACTATAAATATGGCGGAGCAGGTCTCAGGAATAATTAGTCTAAGTAACTGAGGGGAAACAGTACAGCTAAACTTCAAATCTTCGTAACTTCTGCCGGTAGTTAGGAAGCGCAGGGTAGCAATTAGTCGTTCTTCTGGGCTTACTGATTCTCGTTGCTTAGTGTTCATTTTCCTAATTTTTTAGTTACAAGATTTTTAACAAAACATTGAATGCACATTTATCCATCCTCAAATAATTATGCAGGTATGTTGGCTCTGAGATATCCAGCTCTCTCAGCAGTGACATGTCACTATAACGATTTCGTTCTACAAGCCACCTTTTAGACCAAACTCTTCGTTTCTTTTTTAGTGGGTCTACATCCAAACGAAATAATCCACCAAACAGTGCAATGCTGCTTGCAACCATTGTGCAAGTACAACACCGACTGTCTTTATAGAGAAAGAGACGAGCATGCTCGTGTAGTGTGGTAGCGGCCATGCTGCGAACATGCTCGCCGAGCCAAGTCAGCGAGCATGTCCGCTAGTGTTTGGGGCCCTTAAAAGAAGTTAAACCATATCATATAGCAGCCAGTAAAATTTACTTTAAACCAAAGAAGTCCCAGTTTTATATTTAATTTCACTCTCCTTATCCCCGCTGCATAAAAATGTTAAAAAAGCAACTTTGTCAGCTAAGTATTCAAAAAATAATGCGGTACCTATAGATTTGTTCATTTCGTGATAGTTCAGCCACCCAAGAAGTCGTCAGGTTTAACCGTGTGGAAGGTAAATATAAAATGATGACCTGGAACGGGACATGCGCCCGCTGACGACGGAGGGAAGAGAACAGAGCACTGACGGAATGAATTTGTGGGGGGAATGGGAACACCCCGAGGAAAACCCAACGAACGCGCATTACTCGAGTGTCTGACTCGGGGCCGGTGGCTCTCATGTTTTCGCGTCCCGTGTGGACCGTAAGGGTAACTTTAAACCATTTGGGAGGGAGGGGGGCGGTCAGGACCCGCCTGAGGAATGCGGGTGAAGCCTTACGGTCCGTCACGAGGTTGATCGGAGGGGAGATAGGGGAGATAGGGGAATAGCAGGCGGATGTGGCGTTCTCCCGCGCGAATACTCCAAGGACGGTTCGCGCGACCATGACACAGGACACCGGACAACGTACAACGGACAACGGACAACGGACACCTCAAGGCACGGACATTCGATACGGTCGATGGTACCGGCAGGTGTATGGAGGTTTAAAAGCATCCACTTCGAATGCTTTGTTTTCGGGGTTTTAACTTGTCTCATTAGGGCAAGAAGTTTTCGCGAAAAAAAATAATTCTGAAAGCCTTTTAACTTCAATATAGCATGCCAGGGCCAGCGGTTTATTTTTCCTTATGATTGGCGGCCGTCTGCAAGTGAACACATTGCCTTATTTCACCGAGTCACTCAGTATGCGTTTGCTTCCGCACTGAATTATTTGATTGGTGTGTGGGCAGTAGACATGTAACTGGAAAAAACTACCAATCACGAAATACAGACGACGTTAACAGTCTTTTTTTCCCTCTCTGCTAGTCCCGCAATATTTTCGCGAAAAATACATGCATTTGCTCATTACTAGAAATCCTGAAATTTAGGGATTCTTTTAGTATCATATATATTTATTCATTTATATTGTTTTGATGATAGTATCACATGTTTGCTTAGAATTTCCCCTGTACGACTACCAGTTGGCAGTCGAGTGGTCGAATCACATCGACCTAGGGAGGTTCTCAGTAAGGAATCAACCATTAAGGAATCAGTATTGTGTTTTTTTAGAAATTATATTTAAATACGAATTACATACTGCTGAAATGATGAAATATGAATAATATTTATCGATCTTACCGACATAATAAGAAGCGTTTTTTTCAAAGATCGTTAAGCATTTTTAAGTGAACACATGAGTTAAAAGACACAAATAATATAAGTAAACATATAATTTTCTTGGTTTAACCTCAAACCAAACACTCATTGGCTTAGTGTTGCTTAAAAACGCCATTTACTGGAGTAGCTTTAGTGTTGTTGTGTCGTTAAAGCAGTTAGTTGCTCCCAATTTAAAAAAAAAATGGTATTATTACTCGCTAATAGACGTCAGGAATAGTCATTTATGTTTAAGTTGATTATGATAAAGTTGATTATTGAAAACACGGATAAAACGATATTTTATAAAAATGAATCCTAGCTAGATCGATTTATCGCCCCAAAAACCCCCTGCATACTAAATTTCATGAAAATCGTTGTAGCCGTTTCCGAGATTCAGATTATTTATATACAAGAATTGCTCGTTTAAAGATATAAGATATGTGTCGAGTGTATATTGGGTGAGTCTTTATTCGACCGAAAAACTGCGGGTGCACGTTAATCACGATAAAAATAAGTCTAAAACATATGTACGACTTATGGTTTAAAGTGCTTCCCAAGGCTGGTTTAGGTCTTTGAAGTTGGAGCAGAACAATATTATTACTGTATATAATAGAGAAAGATTTTAAGATAGAAAACTGAGAAACTGGATTATGGTTTGTTGGATGAAAACCACTGCGAATTTTTTGTCGTCGAAAAATTATTTCATAAAAAAAGGGCGTTGTCTGTAAAGTCGGTTTACGGACGATAATTTTACGTGATAACGTCACAAGAAAACATTGATGAAAAATTGCATACTTTTTAATTTTCAAATATTATTTACAGTTTTTGCAAATTTAATTTAAATAATTTGTTTAAATTGATCACTAACAATTAGTTAAAAATCCCGCCTTAACCTTTTTTATATTATAGAAGAATTTCTCGCACGGTGGTTGGCCGGTTCTTGCTCAGGCGGAACGTGACAATTTTTCGTGCGTGCAACGGGCGTTCATCGATTTATAAGACGTTACCACGTCAAAAAATTGAGAGTGGTACTTGGAAAATAAAGATGTTACTCCTAATTATTTTAATGAAATTTGAAGTTGTTTTAGAACTTCAGTCAATTAGGTAAACATAATTTAGACGCTCAGTGTTCAAGCTCAAATACTTTCTCTATTATTTACAACAAAAATTTTGATCCCCAGCTTCAAAACGTACACCAATAAGTCGAATATATGTTTGCAAATTAATTTGTTGTACAGCTAAAGTTTGTCGGTTGAATTCAGACTCAGCCTGTACAGAACTGCGAATTTTAGCCTGGCACCAAATTAATTCGTGAAATTTCCAGTGCTCTACCCATTACTTAGGGGCATGCATATTTCGCGAAAAGTTTCCGTGACTAACTGAAAGTTAAAACACTGTATCATCGTCTGGGTTTCGTGATTATGTGAGTTTCTTTCAGGTACATGTCTACTGTCGGTACAACCAGTTACAGTAAGTCAGCGTGGCGGCAAACGCGTCCTGAGTGGCCCGTTCAAATATGGCAACGGCTTCTCTCGCAGACGGCTGCCAATCATAAGGAAGAAACCACTTGGGAGAGTACCTTGTTGCAGTGTAATAGACGTTCTGATTTTTTTTTTTCGCGAAAATTGCCTGCCTCTTCCCATTACTATACAGACACCCAGGAAGTTTCGCGGATTAATTTGACAAGGTAAAAACTAACACTTACATGTATTACGTAATCATCAACTGGGCTATATTTGTTTCTTATCCCACTGTAGTAAATTCCACCTCTTAATTGGCTGCTGACTTGTGAGTGATCTCGACTGGGGAGCCTGTGATTCAATACTTCTATGATAAAGGGTCTCTAATAGACTCACAGTCCACTAGATTACCAGTGTACCGATGGCAGAAGCAGAACAAACGTATAGTTATTTCAATGTTAGCATATCATAAAATGAATCCCCGAATATTTCCGGTCTCTGGCAATAACAAACCAACAAAAACTGAATTACCGAATCGTATTTCGGTCTTTCAAGGTAAGAATGCCTTGTTTCAAGAACAACATCCAATGAAACAACGAAGAAGTAGAGTCTTGATTATTTCGCGGATTTAATTCACTCCAGGATATATGTCTATACATAATAAAGCATGTATCATTTATAGTGCTTATTTGGTAGGGACTGTAAAAATTCGCGGTTTTAATTACCTCTAGGATAGACTCCACAATCCTATACGTGCTTGGTCAAATAACACCTGTTCATTGGCTACTTACTCATGACACCTGTTAACCGGAATGCTTGTTACTTAATATTTTTTTATTGAGGGTTTTTAATTGGTTCAGAGACCTTCAGGTAAACTGTGGTCCAATCACTAAAGTAACATGTAGGTGGACGATTTTTAATTCTAGGCTATCGCAAAATTTAGCAGCGAATTTTTCCTGTTGGTCATTGGTCGATATCAAGGTCAACTCTCTGGCAGGTTACACGTGATTGGGTAATCACTAGGGGCAGGCATTTTTCGCGAAAAAATATGAACGCCTAATAGACTACAAAAAGGTGTTCCCACACCAGCGGTTTCTTACTTGTGATTGGCGGCCGTCTGCAAGAGAAGTCATTGCCATATTTGACCGAGTCACTCCGGACGCGTTTGCTTGCTCACTGAATTACTGTGATTGGTTATGAAACGATAGACATAAATCGGAAAGAAACTACCCAATCACGAAACACAGACGATGCCACAGTGTTTTAACTTTCAAATGGTCTCGGAATATTTTCGCGAAATATGCATGCCCCTAGTAATCACTTCTCTTTTGTTTATAGTTAGCTCGTCAAGGGCGTGTCAAGATCACTGTAGTCCACTCATCAACGTGAAGCAGATACATTCAAGCCCACGTTTATACCCAATGAATCCTCGGAATAATTGTGGCTCTATGAATAAAGGATTATCCTTTGCGGCAGTCCTCCCTCCGTCCGTTCGCCATACGTCCGATCACCATCCGTCCGTCAGTCAACTGGACGACCGACTCGCAACACTCCGCACATCCGTCACAATATTTCCCCACTTGGATGCTGCCAACTGACTTGAAGGCTTAAATTTGAGGTAAAATTTATCTTGTAAAGGTAAATTAGTTTGACAATCATCTAAGCTAACCACTTATAAAAAAGTAAGGTCTTCTTCATAAACTACTCAAGGACACATGGCGCAAAATATTCAGCAACCGCGTTACTGAGTACCGGTTTATAAACTACGCAAGGCGCAATAACGCAACGCAAGCATTGTTCAGCTGCCAACTTTCTTTTTTGCTTTGACTTGCGCTTCCGATGGTCACATTTGAAGAGAAGGGTCCCGAAAACATTTAAATACGCAGACGTTACGTAAACAGAAGCCTACGGAGTTGTTTTTATTGTGTACATCACGTTTCCACTTGTTTACTTTCACTCAGTGTAAGAAAATAACACATTTAAATAAAATTATTGACATTTTTTTTACATGTTAAAAATTAATTATTAAAAGAATTACGGGGTAAAATTTTTTTAATGTTCTACAATTTCTAGTTGTAGAGTTGGTAAAGTCTTGTGACTTCGGTGTTTTTCAAACGACTGTGATTTTCTTGCGTTGGTTGCGTGTTATATCGTTGTGGTGTTGCGTTCTTCCCGTGATTTATAAACTCGGCTTAATGACTTCGATATCGACGAGATGTTTTTGTCGGTAGATATTACAAACCAGGGGCCTTTCCTGTAAAATTATTTCGATATCTCACTTACATTCTGTGTTTTATCTCAAATTTTGTCAACAGATTTTTCCTAATTATCATCTAATACTAGTTAAAGGCTCCCGAAAGTGGTCATAACTAGAAACAATAGGGTGACCCCCAATTATTTAAATTTAATTCATTTAAGACAGCGACGAGTTTTGCGGTGGTTGTGCATAGTATTTTTTTAACGAAAGATTTCTTTGGAAATCGGTTGACAAACAAATGTGCAACATACAAGAAACAATATTTTCAACTAGCTGTGCCCCGACTTCGTCCGCGTGGAATAGTGTCTTTAGGTAGTATTTTAAATTATTTATGCTAATTATTTTACAAATAAGACACATACGTATAAATACTTTAATGAGCTATTTGCAGTGTTTCACTGCAAAGAGCTTATTAAATTATTTTAGAATATAATTACATAAGGCATAAAGTATTAATATGAGTTTATTTAAGTACATTTTTATAAACTACGTTTTTTGTTTTCCCATATTTTGCCAAAACATAAAGATTTTGCGGATTTGATACACATGAGCATGCCTGATAGAGTTGCCCATGGGAAAACATTTTTTTTTTCTAAATGAACTCCTGCAACTTTAATCCCCTATTCCCTATTGTTATTTTACACCCTTGAGGGTAAAACTTTTACAATCTTTGAATGTCATATTTATTTATATCGAAACAACAGCCTAAAAAATAAGTTTCAAGCTTCTAGCTCTAAAAATGACGATACTTCCATACAAATTTTCATCCCCCCCCCCCCTTTTCATCCCCTTACAACCCTTTCAACCCCTTACAACCCTTTCTTCGCATTAAAAAGTAGCCTATGTCCTTTCTCAGGCTCTAGACTATCTGTGTACCAAATTTAATTTAAATCGGTTCAGTAGTTTTGGCGTGAAAGCACGACAGACCGACAGACAGACAGAGTTACTTTCGCATTTATAATATTAGTAAGGATTTGTACATAACATTGATATGGTTATTTTTACATATCTGAAAAACGTGTTTTTTTTTGCAAACAATGCTTAATATTTCTTGTCGTGCTTACGAAAAATGGCGCAAAATTTTAAATATTGATTGCTTTTTATAAGAATAAATGGAAAAAATAATCGACAATTCAACTATATTTTGTTTTATTATATTTATTAGTGGGCGCAGTTAATACTGGAAGCTGTTCATAAAACGGTTTGCAATTTGGACAACACACAACTTAAATCGACTAACCCAGGATTGCTGTGCAATTTTTTTTAGGAGTTTGGGTCGATACATTTGCTTTCATGTGAATGTACGAATTTACAAAAAATCTGTAAATTTAAATGTTTATTTTTGTTCCATTTACAAAAAGATACAGCGAATAACTAGTTTCAATTAAACGTTATCTCAAGTACTTTCTCTTTCAGTTGCAGTTCACCAGCTGTGCAACTCCAACTTCAAAGGCTCACTCACTTTAGAGTAGACTATGAATCGTGAATGCATTTTTTTCAACTCATCTGTTTGGGATGAGCCCGCAGCCCAAGCTATCCGGTGGGATTCCCACTGTGTGTAGACGGCGGGAATGTGCGGCGGTGGCTCCCGATCGCTATCCCCGGCCGGGAATCAATGCGATCGGCTTGTAGGCCCGCTCTGCCGCCGTGCCACGGGTTGACCGCGCAGGGGAGGGCGGGGGGATATCGCCGCAAGAAGAGGAAGCCAAGTCCAGATAAGCGACGCTGTCCTCCATAAACCTCGCCAGCGCCGTGCCGTGGGCCAGGGGGGAGGGGGGAGTGGCGAAAAGGGCCTTTAAGGGGCGAGACGTTTTGGGCGCAAGAGCGAAGCAAGAAGAGATAAACTTGACCCTCAAGGGGGTGTCCCCCCCCCAATTAAAAATCATAATTTTATTTTTGCAGTAATCACAGATCAATTTGTACACTTTTTCAAATGGTTGAACTTTCACTAAATGTGTGTGTGTATATATATATATATATATATATATATATATATATATATATATATAATTTTATATATATATATATATATGCATGCATCGCATACCAATTTACGTAGTTAGCTGCCAAAGTTACAATTTTAAAGTTTTTGAGCTGTAAAAATAAGGAGCACCAACTGGGAAACAAGACTAAAACCTTTTATGTTTAACTGGAATGCTACTGGCTACTTCAAGAAATTGTTGGAATTTATTTTAGAATATATAATTTAATTTTTCCTGCAATTAAAAATTCTGAAATTTGTGAAGAATTTGACATTCAAGCAACGTACTTTTTTTTGGTGATATAAATGCAAACCCTGTATTGAAGTAGCATTGCAGTTAAACCTAAAAAAAAGTTTTAGTCCTGTTTTCCAGTTGGTTCTCCTCATTTGTTCGTCCCAAAAACCTAAAAAAAAAAAAAAAAAATGTAACTTTGGCAGTTAATTATGCAAAAATTATGCGAAATATTTCATGGAAGTTAAAACATTTAAAGAGCCTTCAAGATGATATGTCATTACTGCAAATAGAAAAATCATGACCTGAAATGGGTTGGTTGGTGGATGGGGGAGGGGGGGGGTGGCGGCAGCCTCTTAAGGCACGGTCTCACACTCTGAATGGTAATTTAATTTACTTTTCATCGCATGCCATTACTTGAGAGCTTTGTCTGTAAATTTATTCCGTTTGCGGTCTTGCATTTGTCGTTGGGCCACTTGCAAGGTCAAACAAAAATAACTGTTAACCCGCGAGTTGAACAGCACGCACTGCAGATTGGATTTTGGCAAGCTTCAGTCCTGTTGGCACTGTGCCCAGTGCGATAAGTAATCACAGTACCGTCACACCAAGGAAAAAGAGTTCAGCTTGCTCGGACTTTGCACTCAATGCGACTGTTTGTAGCCCAGCAATATCGCACTCATCAGTCCGAGCGAACTAACTGGTCGTTGCCTGAGAACCGTGACGGCTCTTCCTTGAACTCGGGCCCGTCCCTGGACAGCACGTCTCGCAATCCTCGTAGCTGAAGAGTGCAGCGGTCTCGTTCCACGTGTGCAACACCCCTTGTTGTGAAATGGCTATAAACAATAGAGAGACGAAATGATACGGCGAACCGCTTAAATACCCTGCTATTCGCATGCAATTTGAGTAGTTGGAAATAGGGGGTTCAAGCACAGGCGGAGGAGCCAGGAGCCCGCCATCTTGGATGACGTCATCGGCGGCCATCTTGGATGACGTCATCGGCGGCCATCTTGGATGACGTCATCATGACCTTTGACCTTGACCTTTGACCTTGCTAATCTATGCTAATCTATGCCAATCTATGCCAATCTACGCTAATCTATGCCAATCTATGCCAATCCATATGCTAATCTATGCTAATCCGTATGCTAATCTATGCCAATCCGTATGCTAATCTGTATGCTAATCTGTATGCTAATCCATGCCAATCCATGCTAATCCATCCGCCATTTTGTATTTCTAGAAATTTCCACCAACTTCGAATCGTGACGTCACCGTTGCACTTTGTGTCACGGACGCCATCTTGGATTTGAATTTTTTTTTCGAACTTTGAAATTCGATATAAACATCAACCGCCATCTTGTTTTCGTCTGCTGGTGGCCGCCATCTTGTTTTCGTCTGCTGGTGGCCGCCATCTTGTTTCGTCTGCTGGAGGCAGCCATCTTGCGACGTCATATAGTTCTGTTGGTCGCCACCAGATAGCAGCAGGGATTATTTTATTTTTTTTCTTTAACTAAAATAATTTCAGTGCCGAGGCTGGGATTCGATCCATGGGACGTGAAAACGTCCAGGATGTCGTGGTTACGAGGCGGACACCTTGACCACTAGACCACGAGACCAATTGGGATATGGTGGAATAAATAATCTATATATGCCACGTACTGACGTCAAGTTTTATGATAAAAGGGGGGAGGGTGTCTTTGCCTTCCCAAATGCATGAAATTCAAATTATTATTATACCATCGCCATCTTTAATTCCAGCACAGACTACCAGATGGCGCCAAATTCAAAAATTAGTTGCCAGAGGCGCCGCCATCTTGGTTCTCAAGTTGGCTGGCAGGTGTCGCATGCCGCCATCTTGGTTCTCAAGTTGGCTGGTAGATGTCGCTAGTATCGCGCGCCAAATTCAAAAATTAGTTGCCAGAGGCGCCGCCATCTTGGTTCTCAAGTTGGCTGGTAGATGTCGCTAGTATCGCGCGCCAAATTCAAAAATTAGTTGCCAGAAGCGCCGCCATCTTGGTTCTCAAGTTGGCTGGTAGATGGCGCCACCGTCACCATATTTTAGTTCATACAATCGATACCAGATGACGCCACCATCGCCATCTTTAGTTCCTAGTGTTGCTACCAGAGTGTGCCACCGTCGCCATCTTTAATTCTTAAAGTTACTGCCGGAGTGCGCCACCGTCGCCATCTTTAATTCTTAAAGTTACTGCCGGATGGCGCCAAGTGTTATGCAATGTGTAACCAGTCGAGATAAGTTTGGAACCTGTAGCCATATTATTATTAATTAATAATGTATGTTTATTAAATATGATAGAGTATTTATAAAATATTGGTGTTGTGTAGAGACTCTCTCTTCTTCTCGTAGTGGCGGAAGACATCTCGAAGGTAGTGTTAGAATTTATGTATTAAAGCAATCACTCTAGCTGAGGAGACTAATAACTTATAGTTACAATTCAATAATATCGGCAATTAAATGTTTTGATATTAAAGCAAACAACGTAAATGTTAAACACATATTTATTTAAATCTTATTACAAACAGCAAGGGGTAAGAACAATCGATGATTTAAAAGAAGTAAATAACGAGTAATAAAATCACTTAATATTCACACACTACACATCATAGTGACAAAGGCAACATTAACTCGAGACCCAATTATACATAGTAGTATGGGTGGTCGAATAGCCAGAATTTAAGTAGCTGAACATTACAATGGGCGCAATGGAATTTGCCATACAGTTTTATACATTTATCCAGGCGGTTTCCATAAGTCTTTAAAAGTTTGTTGAAGCTAGGACAGTTTCTTTCATTATGTAAATCAACAATGTTGGCACTGCACAGTTCACTAAAGATACTTTTCTGTTTGTCTCCTAGGACGTATACTACATCTCCTTCTTCAGGGTTGACGATGTCACATAACACTGATGAGATTTGGTCAAAGCTCACTTCACCTTCGTTCCACGAGAGTCCATGCACTTCATAAGTCAGTTTACGATTCTCGCTTTGCGACAGCCTGTCTAGTTCGGACCAGTCACATGGTTGTTTGAATATGTATTCATAGGTCCTCAATACATCACCATCCTCGATGAACATTGCTGCAAGTTGCTTAACCACATACCCCTTTTGTGATGTGAGGCACTGAATGTTGCAGAGAAATAATGACATTTTTTTTGCCAGTACTCACGATAACTGATGTGTGAAGCTGTGCTAGCTCTGCAAGGCTGATGCTAGTTCTACAGGTATGACTGCAAGGCTGCAGTGCTGATGTTGTCTCTAGGATGCTGAATGTCAGACTGGTTGTAACAACCTTTGGTGTCGTAGTACACACAAATTTACAATTCGTCTTCATCACTATCCCCCAAGCCACTATCCGTTCCTTCATCCACATCTTCGTTCACCTCTTGCGCTTCCTTTGCGGCCTCGATGCAGGTCATAACAGCATGATATAAATAGGTAATAAATATCTCTTCCTCAGGGAACTCAGTGAGAATGTTGAGGGTGGAGGATGTAAGGTGGTAATGTATATCATTAAAGTCCATACCTATGTAGCGACGTACTACATCCATTACAAATTCCCGAACATCGTCCATCGTAACACTGTTTAAATTACAATCGCAAACACTCTCCGCGTAAACACTGGTGGAAGCCATGATGATGAGAGCGTGGTTAGAAGCAGACTACCACGTTAGCGGAGCGATGCTGTGAGGCCCCAGAACTCGCTCGAAATAACCTGCACAACACATTCCAAAAACATGACGTAGCCTATGGTTGACGGCACAAACACCCTGAGTGGCTCTGCGTGTTTCCTCCTGCCCGAACACGCGCTGCTGTGAAAGCCTCTTCCCGAGCACAGACGTCACTCCCGCAGCAGACAAAACAGGCGTATGCTACAGGAGCTAGAACAATTGAATAGCCAAATATATATTTAGACTAACCAACTTCATAAATGACATGAGATAATTCCTGTGCGATAATCATACTTTAAATGTTGTAATGTATGTATAAACAATAATCATGACTAAGTACTTGAAAAAAAATGTAAGTGAGGTGTTATTCACCTTTAGCGCTTCTCGATTTCTGTATCTGCTACCCACGAATTAAATTGAGACGGGAAACCCCACCATTTCACAAAAGACCGACCATTTCTTCGTTTGAGAACTTTCTCCACCAAATATGTGTCCGGATACATCGTAGACTGGATCTCTTCAGCATAGAAGCCACCACGAATAGGCTTGTGGTCCAAGTCTTCGAGGTAGTAGGTCCTGGGTTCCGATTCACGAACGTGTGTCACACGGAAAAGTTCAGAACTCCAATTCGCCGTGAAACCTTTCTCAAAGACACCTTTCTGCTTGGAGATTCTTACAATGTCACCAACATTAGCTTTATGCTTGCGTGTATCTTTATTCTTCGTGTTGGTGAATACAGCCCCAAGTAGACGATCATCCTTTACATCTTTAGGCTTCATTTTCGTGGTAGAATGCACTGTGGAATTATATTCACTTATAAGTTTCGACAAAAGATCCAACCAAAAACAACTCAAAGTCTTTTACAAACATAATATTTATTACTCAATTTCTATCCTACTACAGAATCACTTGCGAAAGCCAGCAATCTTATAAACATTTAGCCCTGCATAGACGTGCAACAACTACTTCTTAGCTCCAAATGGCTCCAAATGCTCCAAACGGCCTTCAAATGCTCCAACAGCTCCAAAAAAAGGCTCCAAATGCTTGACAGCTCCAAATGGCTCCAAATGCTCCAAACGGCTCCAAATGCTCCAAATGCCTCCAAATGGCTCCAAATGCTCCAAACGCTCCAAATGTCTCCAAAAGGCTCCAAATGCTTCAAAAGACTCCAAATGCTCCAACAGCTCCAAAAAAAGGCTCCAAATGCTTAACACAGCTCCAAATGGCTCCAAATGCTCCAAATGGCTCCAACAGCTCCAAAAGGCTCCAAATGCTTGACAGCTCCAAATGCTCCAAATGGCTCCAAATGCTCCAAATGGCTCCAACAGCTCCAAAAGGCTCCAAATGCTTCAAAAGGCTCCAATTGTTCCAAGAGCTCCATCTTCAATTGGTTCCAACTGATTCCAATTACTTTTCTTATCGAACTTGGCATGATTACTAACATGTCTTTATTAGTATACATTTTGACTGGCAGTGGTAACGTATTTTGCACCTTTAAGTTATAAGTTTTATTTAGAAATCATATTTCGATAAATGGTAGATACCATTTGGAAAGAAAATATATTAATTTATCTTTAAGTTTATACACATACATTTAATTTAAGCCATTATTGTATGTAGCCAGCTTCCCTCAGTTCTTTGAGTATGAAGGATATTTCTTTAATGTTCGAATAGTTTCCTGCACAAAGCGATCCATGTAGTAGTCGTAGCCTGTCAACCAATATGTTAGGATCTCCCCATGAGGTATAATCAAACTCTTCTGCTGCGTTCATCATCCTTGCATGTTTATAATAAATATTATCTCTGGTGTCTATCGTTTTAACACCAACCTCAAGGTCACTTTCGTCATCGTGCCAGAAATTATCACAAGCTTGATCAGGATAATTTATTTTATTACGACGTTTCCATCGTTTTGGTCTCAAACCACCATCACAGTCTTCACTCTTGCATTGTTTTGGTGCTTCAGCACAATACTCAATCATGTCAGCCTTAGATGTGTCAGCACAGTCTTCGTTCACGCCAGCTTCTGATGTGTCACCACAGTCTTCAATCATGTCAGCACCACAAACTTGATCAGGATAATTTATTTTATTACGTCGTTTCCATCGTTTTGGTCTCAGACCGCCATCACAGTCTTCGATCTTACCTGCTTTAGGTGCTTCAGTACAGTACTCAATCATGTCAGCCTCAGATGTGTCACCACATTCTTCAATCATGCACGCTTCAGATGATTCATCAAAGTCTTCGACCTTGTAAGCTTCAGATGGTTCTCCATCTTTCTCATTTTCATGGAGACGACTAGATATTGGAGTAAATATATTTTCATTTCTAATGTGGTTACAACTACCTTCGTTTGTTTTAAATTTTAAATTATTATCTTCATCTAGATCAGTAATTTTAGCATTAGCTTTTTCGCCTTCGTTCCTCTTCCGCGATGTTGTAGCCCAGTCTTCGTTATCTTTATTCATCTTAATTGTACAGGTCTTGTAATGTCTATCCAAGTAATATCTTCTACCAAAGGATTTCTGACACTGACTGCAATGAAACGGTTTTTGACAAGGACCCAAATTACACTCGCTTCTCTCATGTCGTTTAGCATTCTTTCTCAAGGTAAACACCTTGCTACAGTATCTACAGTGATGACGTTTCGATACAGCGTCAGATCCTAAATCGGAATTCATATTAGTTACCGAGACTAATGCCAGATGCAAACTAAGAGTTTTAAATTAGATATATTACTTAAATAGAATTTTTTTAATTATTTCATCAGCGAGAATTAATTTATCTCATTCAAAGGTACTTGTTGCAAGTAGTTCTGCTTTTCAACAACAGATGTCGACACGTATTGCTTGCAGGTAAATATTATTTCTTTCTTTCATGCGGGATGCAGGATTCTCACTAACGATCGCAATAGAGGGATGGCATCGCTATACTCCAAGGAGAAGGTAGTTTGTTCTTCCAGTTAGTGTTTCTCAGGGTATATATTATTATTTGACTGAATAATGATTTTTTTTTTAAATTCCACCTAATAAAAATAAAATAGAAGCACTCAGAGTAAACCATCAGGGATGATGTCGGTTATAAACATCATAAATTACCAATTTTTTTTTAAAAAAGTCCAAATTTAATCCTACTTAAGCAACATGAGAGTTCTAGCACAAGCCCGCTTGTGAACTCTTTGCTTAAGCAACATGAGAGTTCTAGCACAAGCGGGCTTGTGAACTCTTTGCTTAAGCAACACGAGAGTTCTAGCACAAGCGGGCTTGTGAACTCTTTGCTTAAGCAACATGAGAGTTCTAGCACAAGCGGGCTTGTGAACTCTTTGCTTAAGCAACATGAGAGTTCTAGCACAAGCGGGCTTGTGAACTCTTTGCTTAAGCAACACGAGAGTTCTAGCACATGCGGGCTTGTGAACTCTTTGCTTAAGCAACACGAGAGTTCTAGCACAAGCGGGCTTGTGAACTCTTTGCTTAAGTAGGATTAAATTTGGACTTTTTTTAAAAAAAATTGGTAATTTATGATGTTTATAAACGACATCATCCCTGATGGTTTTCTCTGAGTGCTTCTATTTTATTTTTATTAGGTGGAATTTAAAAAAAAATCATTATTCAGTCAAATAATAATATATACCCTGAGAAACACTAACTGGAAGAACAAACTACCTTCTCCTTGGAGTATAGCGATGCCATCCCTCTATTGCGATCGTTAGTGAGAATCCTGCATCCCGCATGAAAGAAAGAAATAATATTTACCTGCAAGCAATACGTGTCGACATCTGTTGTTGAAAAGCAGAACTACTTGCAACAAGTACCTTTGAATGAGATAAATTAATTCTCGCTGATGAAATAATTAAAAAAATTCTATTTAAGTAATATATCTAATTTAAAACTCTTAGTTTGCATCTGGCATTAGTCTCGGTAACTAATATGAATTCCGATTTAGGATCTGACGCTGTATCGAAACGTCATCACTGTAGATACTGTAGCAAGGTGTTTACCTTGAGAAAGAATGCTAAACGACATGAGAGAAGCGAGTGTAATTTGGGTCCTTGTCAAAAACCGTTTCATTGCAGTCAGTGTCAGAAATCCTTTGGTAGAAGATATTACTTGGATAGACATTACAAGACCTGTACAATTAAGATGAATAAAGATAACGAAGACTGGGCTACAACATCGCGGAAGAGGAACGAAGGCGAAAAAGCTAATGCTAAAATTACTGATCTAGATGAAGATAATAATTTAAAATTTAAAACAAACGAAGGTAGTTGTAACCACATTAGAAATGAAAATATATTTACTCCAATATCTAGTCGTCTCCATGAAAATGAGAAAGATGGAGAACCATCTGAAGCTTACAAGGTCGAAGACTTTGATGAATCATCTGAAGCGTGCATGATTGAAGAATGTGGTGACACATCTGAGGCTGACATGATTGAGTACTGTACTGAAGCACCTAAAGCAGGTAAGATCGAAGACTGTGATGGCGGTCTGAGACCAAAACGATGGAAACGACGTAATAAAATAAATTATCCTGATCAAGTTTGTGGTGCTGACATGATTGAAGACTGTGGTGACACATCAGAAGCTGGCGTGAACGAAGACTGTGCTGACACATCTAAGGCTGACATGATTGAGTATTGTGCTGAAGCACCAAAACAATGCAAGAGTGAAGACTGTGATGGTGGTTTGAGACCAAAACGATGGAAACGTCGTAATAAAATAAATTATCCTGATCAAGCTTGTGATAATTTCTGGCACGATGACGAAAGTGACCTTGAGGTTGGTGTTAAAACGATAGACACCAGAGATAATATTTATTATAAACATGCAAGGATGATGAACGCAGCAGAAGAGTTTGATTATACCTCATGGGGAGATCCTAACATATTGGTTGACAGGCTACGACTACTACATGGATCGCTTTGTGCAGGAAACTATTCGAACATTAAAGAAATATCCTTCATACTCAAAGAACTGAGGGAAGCTGGCTACATACAATAATGGCTTAAATTAAATGTATGTGTATAAACTTAAAGATAAATTAATATATTTTCTTTCCAAATGGTATCTACCATTTATCGAAATATGATTTCTAAATAAAACTTATAACTTAAAGGTGCAAAATACGTTACCACTGCCAGTCAAAATGTATACTAATAAAGACATGTTAGTAATCATGCCAAGTTCGATAAGAAAAGTAATTGGAATCAGTTGGAACCAATTGAAGATGGAGCTCTTGGAACAATTGGAGCCTTTTGAAGCATTTGGAGCCTTTTGGAGCTGTTGGAGCCATTTGGAGCATTTGGAGCCATTTGGAGCATTTGGAGCTGTCAAGCATTTGGAGCCTTTTGGAGCTGTTGGAGCCATTTGGAGCATTTGGAGCCATTTGGAGCTGTGTTAAGCATTTGGAGCCTTTTTTTGGAGCTGTTGGAGCATTTGGAGTCTTTTGAAGCATTTGGAGCCTTTTGGAGACATTTGGAGCGTTTGGAGCATTTGGAGCCATTTGGAGGCATTTGGAGCATTTGGAGCCGTTTGGAGCATTTGGAGCCATTTGGAGCTGTCAAGCATTTGGAGCCTTTTTTTGGAGCTGTTGGAGCATTTGAAGGCCGTTTGGAGCATTTGGAGCCATTTGGAGCTAAGAAGTAGTTGTTGCACGTCTATGCAGGGCTAAATGTTTATAAGATTGCTGGCTTTCGCAAGTGATTCTGTAGTAGGATAGAAATTGAGTAATAAATATTATGTTTGTAAAAGACTTTGAGTTGTTTTTGGTTGGATCTTTTGTCGAAACTTATAAGTGAATATAATTCCACAGTGCATTCTACCACGAAAATGAAGCCTAAAGATGTAAAGGATGATCGTCTACTTGGGGCTGTATTCACCAACACGAAGAAGAAAGATACACGCAAGCATAAAGCTAATGTTGGTGACATTGTGAGAATCTCCAAGCAGAAAGGTGTCTTTGAGAAAGGTTTCACGGCGAATTGGAGTTCTGAACTTTTCCGTGTGACACACGTTCGTGAATCGGAACCCAGGACCTACTACCTCGAAGACTTGGACCACAAGCCTATTCGTGGTGGCTTCTATGCTGAAGAGATCCAGTCTACGATGTATCCGGACACATATTTGGTGGAGAAAGTTCTCAAACGAAGAAATGGTCGGTCTTTTGTGAAATGGTGGGGTTTCCCGTCTCAATTTAATTCGTGGGTAGCAGATACAGAAATCGAGAAGCGCTAAAGGTGAATAACACCTCACTTACATTTTTTTTCAAGTACTTAGTCATGATTATTGTTTATACATACATTACAACATTTAAAGTATGATTATCGCACAGGAATTATCTCATGTCATTTATGAAGTTGGTTAGTCTAAATATATATTTGGCTATTCAATTGTTCTAGCTCCTGTAGCATACGCCTGTTTTGTCTGCTGCGGGAGTGACGTCTGTGCTCGGGAAGAGGCTTTCACAGCAGCGCGTGTTCGGGCAGGAGGAAACACGCAGAGCCACTCAGGGTGTTTGTGCCGTCAACCATAGGCTACGTCATGTTTTTGGAATGTGTTGTGCAGGTTATTTCGAGCGAGTTCTGGGGCCTCACAGCATCGCTCCGCTAACGTGGTAGTCTGCTTCTAACCACGCTCTCATCATCATGGCTTCCACCAGTGTTTACGCGGAGAGTGTTTGCGATTGTAATTTAAACAGTGTTACGATGGACGATGTTCGGGAATTTGTAATGGATGTAGTACGTCGCTACATAGGTATGGACTTTAATGATATACATTACCACCTTACATCCTCCACCCTCAACATTCTCACTGAGTTCCCTGAGGAAGAGATATTTATTACCTATTTATATCATGCTGTTATGACCTGCATCGAGGCCGCAAAGGAAGCGCAAGAGGTGAACGAAGATGTGGATGAAGGAACGGATAGTGGCTTGGGGGATAGTGATGAAGACGAATTGTAAATTTGTGTGTACTACGACACCAAAGGTTGTTACAACCAGTCTGACATTCAGCATCCTAGAAACAACATCAGCACTGCAGCCTTGCAGTCATACCTGTAGAACTAGCATCAGCCTTGCAGAGCTAGCACAGCTTCACACATCAGTTATCGTGAGTACTGGCAAAAAAAATGTCATTATTTCTCTGCAACATTCAGTGCCTCACATCACAAAAGGGGTATGTGGTTAAGCAACTTGCAGCAATGTTCATCGAGGACGGTGATGTATTGAGGACCTATGAATACATATTCAAACCACCATGTGACTGGTCCGAACTAGACAGGCTGTCGCAAAGCGAGAATCGTAAACTGACTTATGAAGTGCATGGACTCTCGTGGAACGAAGGTGAAGTGAGCTTTGACCAAATCTCATCAGTGTTATGTGACATCGTCAACCCTGAAGAAGGAGATGTAGTATACGTCCTAGGAGACAAACAGAAAAGTATCTTTAGTGAACTGTGCACTGCCAACATTGTTGATTTACATAATGAAAGAAACTGTCCTAGCTTCAACAAACTTTTAAAGACTTATGGAAACCGCCTGGATAAATGTATAAAACTGTATGGCAAATTCCATTGCGCCCATTGTAATGTTCAGCTACTTAAATTCTGGCTATTCGACCACCCATACTACTATGTATAATTGGGTCTCGAGTTAATGTTGCCTTTGTCACTATGATGTGTAGTGTGTGAATATTAAGTGATTTTATTACTCGTTATTTACTTCTTTTAAATCATCGATTGTTCTTACCCCTTGCTGTTTGTAATAAGATTTAAATAAATATGTGTTTAACATTTACGTTGTTTGCTTTAATATCAAAACATTTAATTGCCGATATTATTGAATTGTAACTATAAGTTATTAGTCTCCTCAGCTAGAGTGATTGCTTTAATACATAAATTCTAACACTACCTTCGAGATGTCTTCCGCCACTACGAGAAGAAGAGAGAGTCTCTACACAACACCAATATTTTATAAATACTCTATCATATTTAATAAACATACATTATTAATTAATAATAATATGGCTACAGGTTCCAAACTTATCTCGACTGGTTACACATTGCATAACACTTGGTGCCATCCGGCAGTAACTTTAAGAATTAAAGATGGCGACGGTGGCGCACTCTGGCAGTAACTTTAAGAATTAAAGATGGCGACGGTGGCACACTCTGGTAGCAACACTAGGAACTAAAGATGGCGATGGTGGCGTCATCTGGTATCGATTGTATGAACTAAAATATGGTGACGGTGGCGCCATCTACCAGCCAACTTGAGAACCAAGATGGCGGCGCTTCTGGCAACTAATTTTTGAATTTGGCGCGCGATACTAGCGACATCTACCAGCCAACTTGAGAACCAAGATGGCGGCGCCTCTGGCAACTAATTTTTGAATTTGGCGCGCGATACTAGCGACATCTACCAGCCAACTTGAGAACCAAGATGGCGGCATGCGACACCTGCCAGCCAACTTGAGAACCAAGATGGCGGCGCCTCTGGCAACTAATTTTTGAATTTGGCGCCATCTGGTAGTCTGTGCTGGAATTAAAGATGGCGATGGTATAATAATAATTTGAATTTCATGCATTTGGGAAGGCAAAGACACCCTCCCCCCTTTTATCATAAAACTTGACGTCAGTACGTGGCATATATAGATTATTTATTCCACCATATCCCAATTGGTCTCGTGGTCTAGTGGTCAAGGTGTCCGCCTCGTAACCACGACATCCTGGACGTTTTCACGTCCCATGGATCGAATCCCAGCCTCGGCACTGAAATTATTTTAGTTAAAGAAAAAAAATAAAATAATCCCTGCTGCTATCTGGTGGCGACCAACAGAACTATATGACGTCGCAAGATGGCTGCCTCCAGCAGACGAAACAAGATGGCGGCCACCAGCAGACGAAAACAAGATGGCGGCCACCAGCAGACGAAAACAAGATGGCGGTTGATGTTTACATCGAATTTCAAAGTTCGAAAAAAAAATTCAAATCCAAGATGGCGTCCGTGACACAAAGTGCAACGGTGACGTCACGATTCGAAGTTGGTGGAAATTTCTAGAAATACAAAATGGCGGATGGATTAGCATGGATTGGCATGGATTAGCATACAGATTAGCATACAGATTAGCATAGATTAGCATACGGATTGGCATAGATTAGCATACGGATTAGCATAGATTAGCATATGGATTGGCATAGATTGGCATAGATTAGCGTAGATTGGCATAGATTGGCATAGATTAGCTTAGATTAGCAAGGTCAAAGGTCAAGGTCAAAGGTCATGATGACGTCATCCAAGATGGCCGCCGATGACGTCATCCAAGATGGCCGCCGATGACGTCATCCAAGATGGCGGGCTCCTGGCTCCTCCGCCTGTGCTTGAACCCCCTATTTCCAACTACTAATTTGCAAGCGGGCATTTAAAATTCGCTTATATTACAGTGTAACCGCTTCAGGGGTTCTCGCATCTGGCTCGCGTCTAGTCGGAAAGCTCTCGGTATAGCCTCTGTTCTCCCCTCGTGTCACCGTCCGAGAGGGGGTCGCGGAAGACTGCCATACTGGAAAACTACCATAATGATCGAATTCCGCCTGGCCTCTTCGAAAAAGGCGAAAAAGTACCATAACGGAAAACTGCCGTATCGAATCGGAAATATGCCATATTTTCTTATACATTCCATCAGTGGCGTAGTTAAGGTGACTGGCGCCCCTGGCCAAACTTGAAAATGGCGCCCCCTCATAGATTAAAAAAGAGGGGGGAGGGTTCAGTAACCGCGAAACCGTCGCGGCGGCGGCCTCCCCCCCCCCCTGGCGCCCCTGGCGGGGGCCATCCCTGCCACCCGCTTGCTACGCCACTGCCATGGAATGAGTACAGCAACATTGCTCTCGAAGTAGTGTATAGAATACTCGGTAGGTAGCGTTGTCAACCCTCTAGCTGTTTCTCAGGTTAACTTTAAAGCCTACAGATAATGCTTCTGACTTTCATAGTTGCAATCACAAATCACCGCTTAGATCGCGCACTAGTAGAGAAACAAATGTTTCCAAAAATGTGTCATAGGGATCATCACTGTATTCTTATGTCACTGTGATGTGCACAAATATTAAAAACTTTCTGTGGTTGTGTACTCAAATAAGTTCATGTTTAATAATCCCGATGATTTTATTAATTTCTGAGGGTTCATTGTATTAAAAAAAATTTTTTATACTCCTACTAAACTCGGATTTATTGTCCAGCTTAAACCTGAGGTAAGCTATTACCAGAAATTAATTCTGTACTCAGGAGTACTGCAAGTTCCACTAAAATATAGTTTTATTCAAATAATGTGACCATTTATAAAAAGTAAGTATGAAAATGTATCTTTTAATTTGACATCATAGATTTAGTACTTAATTTAAGTTTTGAAAAAGCCTATTTGCAAATAGTTGTTTGAATAGCTTTCCAGTATTAGCTGCGCATATTAAGCACGGTAAAACAAAAGAAAGCCAAAAGTGATATAAATAAATTAACTATTCTGTGGCTTTAAAACCAAATAAATACGAAACATGTTTATACAATAACTTCATGCTTGTAATCACACAATTTTTTTTTTAACTAAACACACTATTTTAATACCTAACATTTATTTCAAAATAACTTTACCATCGACAGTGCAAGCTCTTACATATTTTTATACTAGTCTATATTTCTATAGAATTATTGTACAGCGTTGTTCGTTATCGAGGTTAGATGTTACTGTACGTGTTGATGACACACGAAACTATTGTATACTCGTGGAATAACTTCATGCCAATTTTAAGAATACCTACTGCAAGTATTCGCTCTACTACTCCGAGTTAAATCACCGAATCTTCGTAGAAACTATGCCGTACATGGAATTCCCCCTTGTATATTTCGTTCTAAACAAAGGTAACGTCACAATTGGACAAAAGATGGATGTTTTTGATGTAGATTTAACCAGTTTCTTAATGTTTTGTTAACATACCAAAAATATTCTTTTGATTCATGTTTTAAGTAAGTGAACTCAGTGTACGTGTATTAACGAAGGCAGCCGTAAATTTACCAAGATATCTGGATAGTTTGAGACCCAATTAGTTACGTTAAGTTAGCTACTTTTTAAATGTGTGAGCCCTGAGTCCTACCAACCAATAAAAATATTTTATAGTAATATTGATGTAGCTAAACGAACATAACCAACCATTCAGACTTTTAAAGTATTTAAATGTAACTAAACTAATTTAACCAACTGTCCACAATATTAAAAGTATTTTTGATGTAGCTAACCTTATCGACCATTTTTACGATATCACACATTTGTAACATTTACACCTAACCTAAACACTCGTTAAAATGGTAAATTACTAACATTTAGTAATTTTTTACTTTCAATTTTTGCTTTCCTTCAATTTACTAATGTTTTTAACAATAAAAATATAAAACTTATAACCAAATTCAGCACACGCGCCTAAAATGCAATTTAAAATTAAAATCATCGACGTGTTAATTTTAGGTAAACAGGGAGAGAAAGCAACCCGAGGAGAAAACAAAAACCCCAAACTTGCACGAACGCGGCCTCGGAATGGACTGCTTTGAATCTCAGGTCTCCCCCCCCCCCCCCCCCTTCCCAATCCTTTTTGGTAACCTAAATCACGGATATGTCCTGTTTTAGTGTATTTCGTTACAGGTTACAGCCAGTGCTTCACGCTGCAATGCCGTGAAGTAATTGCTTCGTGGTGCGTTTTAGCTCGCAGCCCGGAGCAAAGCGTAAAAGCAAACTTCCAGCTTACAATATTGAATTTCATTCGGATCGCATTAGAAGGGGGTTCCGACCATTTTGCTGGTCCGCTTACCCCCTCCCTCTTCCATCCCACGCCTTTACTTCGGGCGGAAGAAAAATGAATCACAGGCCATGAGCTTTGCTCTGGGGGTGAAGCGGTAAGGGATTGTTGAGGGTGGGGAGGGGAAGAGGGGGAATGGAATGAAGGCGGAAGAACGTTAAAGGGAAGTTTAGGGACAAACCATCCCCCTTCTCCTATTCATCCACCCCCCACCACCCACACGCAAACTCGTCGCTTCCATCCTCACAAGTCCAACAAAACCTTTGTTAAACAGAGATTTCTCATTTAGATTGGGCGGGAATTTGTTGAAAGTTCAAGTTCGGGTCTCCCCACCTTTTTCCGCTTCCCCTCTTTAACCCCCCCCCCCCTCTTTTCTACAGTCCTAGCATTACGAAGACAAACACGAGCGCGCCACTGAAAACAAAGCCGCCCCGAGGGCTGAAAGAAGGGGGGATGGGGGGGGGGGGGGGGGTAGCACGGCCGGGATGAGATGGAAGTCGCCGACAGAACCAATTTTTGGATAATTATTACTCGCACAAAGCGAGAGTTTGTGCTAGTGATTACAATCCTGCGTTGCTGCTGTTTCTTTTCTTTTTTAAGTAATCTGTCAACTGTCTGCAGAAATTACACGGAACTTGCTACATTCAGTGGCAAATCCACCACTGTACAAATGGTATATATGTATATAAACTTTTTTTAGCATTTGACTTACCGTAAAATCAAATAAAAACTTCAATTTACACTTTTGGAGATAGTGCTAAAGACCGTAGTGTTTTGCAACCATAAACAAATATAATTATTAACAGCATCTCCATCCATACTTAATCCATCCATATCCATACTAATGTATCACTAGGAGCTGGTATTTTTCGCGAAAAAATCTGAACGCCTAATAGACTTAAAAAAAGTGTACCCACACCAGCGGTTTCTTACTTGTGATTGGCGGCCGTCTGCAAGAGAAGTCGTTGCCATATTTGACCGGGCCACTCAGGACGCGTTTGCCTGCGCACAGAATTACTGTGATTGGTTATGAAACGATCGACATAAATCGGAAAGAAACTCCACCAGTCACGAAACACAGATCATGCTACAGTGTTGTTTTACCTGTCAGCTAGTCTCGAAATCTTTTCGCAAAAAAATACATGCCCCAAAAAAAGATCACGAATTTGGCAAGTTTTGATCCATTGTACAAGGTGTGATAATAAAATACGGAAAATAATTTTATTACGAACAAAGTAATAAGCTTACATTAAACTTGAACCAATCTCCTTCAAAACACTCTCCTTGATTAGCGATGCATGCATATCCCCAAGTTGAATCCATGTTTGGAAGAATTTCTGCAAGGTTTTTCGGAAGAGCCTTCAGCTGCTCCGTCGAGTCCCTCTCAATGTCGGGAATGGCGTCCAAACGTTTTCCGTTTAGCACGATCCATTTTTTTGGTCTCCGTTTCGCAAATAAAAATTAATTTAACGCGTTGTTCGAAATCCAAGATTAGAGATACGGGAATTTCCGCATTCATTTAGTCGCAAGTTAGAATGCAAACCTTCACACTCTCACACTGAGTTCATGATTGGACTTCAGTTATTTGGACACGCCCCTCTACGACCATGAGCCAATGATGCCCAGCTAGGAGAGAAGTAAGCGGTTCAAATAGTACCAATTAACAATGATAAAATTGTTCTCGCCAAGAAACCAACTAATGGGAAAGCAAACATGGATTCAGAACACCTATGACTTTGAATTCTACCCTGAGTTCAAGCGAATCAGCGATATTTACAGGTCTCTATCCATGATGCACGACAGACACGGTAAACACGACCCCACTCTTCCGGCTCTGTAAGGCGACTGACAAGTCCTAACTTATTCAAATTTGACAAGGACTATCTTAAAGAATCAGGCTTATTATTTCAAATCTATGTAGCGTCAGCAGTTGCTGCTAAAAAAATTAATTCACAGTATTTTTTATCATAGCTCGTAAATAAAAAAAAATTCATTAGGACTGACATATTTTTTGATGTTATAAAACTGTAAGGAAACTTTTTTTAAACCATATAAAGGTATATATTGATAAAGTATAAAATAAGTAAAGAAAGTTAAATAAAAAAGTTTCAAAGATATTTCTTCCAGTTTAGTTAAGGGAGTGGAAAACAATGTCTATTTACAGTTGATATATTTTTCTGTTAAAAATCTTAAGCATACATTTCGTACACATAAGGCTAGCCTATAGAAAGTAATTATAAGATAAATATTTATTTCGACTTACTTGGTCTTTCTTCAATTCTACAGTGAAATTTGGGGTCCAATAAAACACCAGTAAATGTACGAGCAAGTTTTATTTTTTGTAAGGTGGTTTGTTTTTTATTAACAGTGTCGAAATTGAAGTTAATATAAAACCAAAACAGATAAGAAACTAATAGAAGTTCTTACAAAATGGCACAGTTTGCTTTTAATAGTTTCCATAGAAATTTTTTTGTTTAGTAGCTTTGTGGTGGTGTAGGGTGACCAACCTTTTCGGCGCTCTCAGAACACATCTGTATTGGTAAAAATTGCGTTTAATTTCTACTTTAAACATTTTAAGAATGAAAATCAGCCTCTTCTTGGGTGAATATTACGCTGTCCATATCTTTATCTCATTATGATTAGTGCTGGAGGATTCTTTGGCAAAATTCATTTGCAGAGAAACGATTATTCCACGGATACATGTCACTCCAGGCTAAACTCAATTTGCCTTTGCCTATATAAAATCAAGTATTTTTTATGATGTTCATTGGTCGATAACAAGGTCACATCCTTTAACGGGTTACACTTAATTAGGTAACCATTTCTTCTCATTGTTTATAGCTGGTTCAGGGTCGTCAATGTTACGTCAAGAGCACTGTAGTTCTGTCGTCAACTTTTACAAAAGTATTCTTTGGAAACCAGTTGCCAAGATGTGGTTTGTAATAATACAAGAAAAATTATGTACCATTGTATAACACATGGTAATGGATATTTTGACGTTACAACGTCTAATAAATTGATGAACGCCGGCTGCACGCACGAAAAAGTGTCCCGTAACGCACACTGTCCCTTAAAACTGAGTTCCGTTACGCTCATTTTACGCTTGCGCCGCATCTATCTCTCTTCCACTCGATTGGATTGGAACAACCATCGATTTGACTTTTTCGAGGCACATTAAACTTGAAACACTCCCATTCGTTTCCTACTTTTCCTATCATCGTCCTATCCTTAACAGAATAACACAGATTGGAAGAAGTTAAATACCAAGCATGTATAAAAGTTATAGTTAAAATAGTCTCTTCGTTAAAGTAATAAACAAATTTGAATTAATGGGTGCAAATAAAAAAAATTATCAATTAAATTGTAGATTTCATTTCACTCCTTCTTTGTATCCATACAAAATAGTGATAATTCAATAAAATTGATTCAATTATATTCATAAAAGTATGCAATCATTTCATCAATGTATTGTTATGACGTTGTCACGTTAAACTATCGTCCGTAAACCGACTTTACAGACAACCATTTTTTTTTTGCATTTATTAATTACGTTCTACGAGATAATACTGAAAATATCGTACAGAAAGTGGCACATTTTTTTTTTTATAATTTAATTGATGTTTCATTCAAACAAATGTTTTTTTTTCAAGCCATGACAAAGATAATCGAATAGTCAATAAATGGATTTGATTTTGTTTTATCGTCCTTATTAAATGTGAAGTTAATACAGGAAAGCTATTCAGTGAAAGATTTACAATCAACTTTAACTACTGAGGTACTGGGAAAACACGAATCCAGCCGAATCCAGTATTAATGCGAACACTATTTTGTAGTGATATAGTTGTTTTCATGTGAATGTACAAACTGACCAATATCTGTAATTTTACATGAATAATGTTTTTCCATTTACTATATGTATGTATATATATATATATATATATATATATATATATATATATATATATGTGTGTGTGTGTGTGTGTGTTACAGTGTAACCATTGAATCCACAAAATAAGCATGGAATTAATCATAGAAAAGAAGTAACCTCAGGCTGAGGTTCAGTTCTATAAGTGCTCTCCTCCTCACTCCCCTCCTCCCTCCTCAATCTTTTCCTTTTGAAGAAATGAACTCTCGCGTGGTTAAACAAACAAAATTAATACAAAACAAAATAAAATACGAATGACGTTAAGTCGACTTCAAGGTGATCAGTGACCTGTATGTGTGTGTGTGTGTGTGTGTGAGAGAGAGAGAGAGAGCGGAAAAGGAGGGGGAGGTAGCGATGATTTTGAGCATGGATGTAGCGATGATTTTGAGCATGGATATAGCGATGAAATGCATCAACGGGGGTATAGTCTACCGGCTGACAGCAACGGCCGCTATGTTTCCCACTTACAAAATGACATGAAATTTGATCGCTTTGGTCAGAGCCGATTTATTTGGCCACTCAGCTTCCGAGGCTCTTCATATCGAGATGACATGCATAGCACATACTTATTTTCTTTTTTTAACAATTGCAACTTTAATACAGACCAAATCAGAATTAGACCCACAAACGCACACGACTTATGACTGAGGAAAGGAAATATTCGCGGGTTCAATGACATCCAGGATAGACTCCACGATCCTATGCACACTCGAGCAAAAGTCACCCGTCCATTGGCTGCTGACTTGTGAGGAGTCTGAACTGGGTCACTAGTGATTCGATACTTCTTTGATCGAAGGTCTCTAATTGGCCATGATTCCTACGGATTAGCAGTGAAACAATTTCAGAAGTCGCACAAAGGTATAATAATTATTGGAATTTTACCATATTACGAAACAAATCTGCGAATTTTTCCGGTACCTACGTGATAAGTACTTTCCAGGCCTTTTAATTTGGAGTTGAATCAACTGGTTTATTGTAAGTAATCGGACAATTTTTTAGTTAAATAAACTAATGAAACCACCATAAAACTTGTTGCAGTCGTTAAATGTTTGGAATTGTTGAAATAATTGGGGGTAAAAAAAAGCAAGTCAGAAAAATGCATGGGAAATAATGGTGTTACCTCAGTTATTTTAATGAAATAATTTTACGATTTTTTTAATTTATGGTTGTATAACTTTGTACGATCAAACATCGAGACGCTTAGTGTTCGAATGCAAATATTTTCAGTCTATTATCTGCAACAAAAAAAAATTCAGCTCCAACTTCATAGGTGTATTACAGCTTTGACCACAATTTTTATGCATGTTTTCAGCCTTACTTAGTGATAAACCTGCAGCTGAGGTTCGCCGCTCGAATCCATACTCATTCAGTATGTCGACATATTCCCACATACCGGTATTGTACTGGGGAAAACCTGTGAGCGGACAAGCTATGGATAGGTACCGCCACAACCACCACCACACAGACCAGGTAAAGGGCAATCCGTTGGAACGTCGATGTCAACAACTCACCCTGGCCATCAGCCTGAAGAGGTATGCACTGTAAGTGTGTTCTTTTGTGAAGTAGAACTGGCGAGAAAAGGAAGAGCACGTGGTCCTCTGGTACACAACTGTTGAGTAGGTGAATTTCAAAACTGTCCTTATCAAAATTATTATTTTTTTTTTTAAGTGAACGAGTCTTATAGTACTCGCCAGTTATGTTTAACATCTAACCTCGGTAACGAGCAAATTCATGTGTTGTCATGTTGCAAATACACTTATAATTCGAAACTCGGACACGGAATTTAACGTAGAATTCTTAAAAATAATGGCAAGCATGATAAATACTATACGCAAATTGTGTTTTCAATTACATTTCTGGACGCGAATCACGCGTAGTTACTGCATCTGCCGCTAGAATTCGCTGCCGGAGCAGCTATGTAGACTACTAAATCATTTAATTAGCGTCCCTAAATTTTAAACTTTATAATGGAACGGCACCGATATAAGCGAAAAGATTTTAAAAATATACTAAAATCTGGCTTTGGACATTATTTTCTACAAGGATTTTAATTGAACTACAGCCTATCTTGTTAAAATACATTAAACAGTTAGGTAATACTATAATGTTTCCTTTCGGCTTTGTAAACTTTGGTACGCGGACGTGAATTACACGTAATTTTTTTAACCGCCGCTAGAATTCGCTGCTGGAACAGCTACGTCAACTATCGATTCATTCGATTAGCAGGCCGAAATTATAAACTGTTTGGTAAAACTTATTCGATAAAAGCGACAAAAAATAAAAAAATAAAAACCCTAGCTTTGTACTTGATTTTCGTCAAAGAATTTTATTAAAATACTCCTTGTTAAAAAATCTTGTTAAATCTTGTTAAAATCCACTAAACAGCAAATACTATAAAGGTTACCTTTGTCTTTGTGAGCTTTGGTTCGAGCTATCTCCACAGATAGCAGCACCGTGGTTTCACACATTTCCGTTCCCTGACTTCCGCCGCATTCATGAAATTACTCCCTCCAAATGCCATATACCGAGAGTTAATATGTTTTCAGTGGATTGAACATCGGGTTATGTAAATATTTGATTTATTTTTGCCTCAAATATTCATTTTAGCAACCAAAAAATTTCAAATTTTTTTCCCCCTAGTTGTCTATCAATACGTTTTTACCATTTTTCATATCCTCTTGGCCATTCTCTGTCCTATTCGCCATCCTCTCCAAGCTACTTTCCATTCCAATTTTCATCTCGGGCAAAAAATCCATTACTTTTTAAATTTGTCAGCAGCCATCTTCCTCGTCCACATACACTATCAGCCTGACTCTTATGTCCTTTAAACTACACTCAAATTTTACCTATGATCTAGCCTATGCTTCGTCTCAAAACGAAGACTAACTTCATTACACTCCAAACTAACTACAATTCTTATATTAACTCCATTCCTAGTAGCTAAATTCTGATTTTTTTTGTTATTGTTTCATTTATTTTTATTTTAAAAACTGAATTCTAAATCTATCATTTAGGCCTATTCTACTTCTCCATAAATTGTTATGTGTGAGAAAGCAGTTATGAAAAGGATACCCCAATAAATGAAATAAAGTTTTATTTATTAATTACTATTTACACTATTAATTAAATTATAACATGAATGTCTGTCCACAAATTATTCACTCCTTCAATAAGTCCCCAGTTCACTCTCCCCACTGGAGCTGGGCTCGACAGTGGTTCTCTCTACTGCTCGTCTCTTACCGCTCGCCTATGTCCCCACACACTGCCCCGCACCACTCACTAGTCCGCCGCACTCCCACCACAGTCCCTGATGCCTTCGTCCCCACCAATCTGCACGCACGAAGCCCGTCGCTCGTCGTCCACCTTCGCTCGCCAAGGAGTCATTCACCGTCCTCACTTCACTGCCTCTGAGGCTGGCGTCGTCGTTTTTATACCCCTCGACCCCCCTTCAGGAATTGTCTCACGCCCCTTCAAAATGTCGCGTCATCAGGGTCGACTTGACACCCGAAGCTGCCAGAACAATGGCGTCCTAGTTACGCCACTTCACGCAGGTGGGGCTCTGGGAACGTGCCGAACCCTCCAGAGCCACAGAGATTTCAATGAGAAAGCCTCGATGAAGGGTGTAGCTGGGGGGGGGGGGAGGGGCAGCAAGGCACTCCTTCTAATCGGATTAGGTGGGTAGCGTTAATGGACCGCGTTCCACCCGCAGGTAAACGTGTGGGCTGGCTGGCGAGTTATCTGTACTCTCGTAACACTGCCTGTGACAATATCGATACATATTAGTTAAATAAAATTGAATCCGGAGGCCAGATACAAAAAAAAAAAAAAAAAAAAAAAACAAGTTTTAAGTTGACATGAATTTTGATATTAATTCTTTTAGATTGAGCATTAAAATAAAATAAAATTTTTTGGTGCTTGTACTTATGTACACGTATTAGAAGTTACATCTACTTAGCTTAATAAAAAAAACTTTAATCATGCATTTAAATAATTAATATAAATAAAATAATAAAATAACTGGAGATTACTGTAACATTTTATAATTTATAATGCAAAAAAAAAACAATACACACGGGAACATAACGTCACTCATATAAATTCACTTGAAAATACACCTGAAAATGTTTATAAACCCAATTTATATCACTTATATTCATAATAAATTAATGTTTTTAATTATTGGGACCAGTATTCAATATACATCACTAAAATAATATTTAAAAGCACATACATAGTTATTATTTGTGTGTAGTCCTCTTTTTTATTTTGTGGAAATTTCGTTTCATGTATCACGCGTAACGTAAAAATTCACTCTTATAATTTTTTTTTTTCATAACGCGCCTAAAGAAGTATAATGTCAAAAACTTGTGCTGTTAAAATTCTTACCAGCCCGTTGCGAAGCGAAATACCACAAAATGGTACTACAAAAACACACATACAAAAACTGACATACGCCCAAATTTACCATTCTCTGTACAAAAGACGATACGAATTATAAATTTGCCCACTTGCTTTTTACACATATATATTTTTTTTATTGACTATCATTAGAGCCTATGATATGTCTGCACTAGCAGTATCTTCCTTCCTCTTCAAGAGAAGCCATTAGGTACCTTATTTGATTAATCCACTCAGGATGCGTTAGCTTCCGCACTGGATTACTGTGTAACAGTTAACATGTAACTGAAAGAAACTCGCCCAATCACGAAACAAGACGATGCTGCAGTGTTTTAACCCTCAGCTAGTCTCGTAAGTTTCGTTATTGTAAGTTTGGTCATCCCCGGATAGTCACTGTACCGTTATGAGGGTATTGCAATACAGCCGCGGGAAGAGCGTGTCTGACGCGAGCTGAGCGCCGCATTTGACCGTCCAGCCGGGTTGCAGCCCACGTGACCTACAGGCCGTCTGGCGGCCAATCCAATCACGCGTCGCGGGTCCGCCCGTCGGAGCGCGAATTAATTGTAGCTTTGTGCGCCGTTCGGTTAGGTCGTGCGCGGCTAGGGTGCGGTCGGGAGGGGTGAGGACGACCGTCATATGTTTGCTCTATATATGGACGGAGGGGGAGGGGAGGAGCAGAACTATATACCAACACACCCACGCAAACACACACACATGTCCGGAACGTAATTGCGTGCGGCCGCTGCAGGCAGACAGACAGGTCTACGATACGCGCACGCAATTTGTACCGTGGACAATTTGCGAGCTTGTTCTAACTATCGCTGACCAGATGGGCTTATGCCGTTCTCAGGGCCTTGCGTATCCTGCGATGCGTCCGTTTGGAAAAGGGTAAAAAAAAAAGGGGGGGGGGAGGAAGCGTGTTTGTCGAAATAACGTATTTCAGTCGCCGTTCTGTCGGAACACAGGTGCGGATATTATTAATTAACCTCTAGTATATGACACACGAGTGATGGTGACAGGTATGGGTACAACACAGCCCAACTAAAAAAAAAAAAAAAAAAAAAAAAAAAAAAAAAAAAAGTGGATTGGGAAATGGAGAGGGGGCGATGTTTCGAAACATGCAAACTGTTTCAACGACTTGTCAGATACTTTTACTAGACAGGGCCGCGGAAAATTTCGGGAATCAATTTTTGTCTCAGGTCATTATTCAAGCAACTTTAACTATTGTTATAAGTGGTTTCAGTAGATTTCTTTTTTTTTTTTTTAGCAATCTCTCAAGAGTTTGAAACAATATAAACAGTTGAATCATGTAGGCCTTTAAACAACTCGAAATATGTTAAAAATATATTTTTTAATTCAACAAGTAAGAAAGAAAGACGAGCGCTCAAATCCGTACTAGCGTCAATAGTTTTGTTTGAGGGTGTTTTAAAAAGGTTGTTTAACCACAGAAGCAGTGCATATAATGTTTTGTTTTGTTATAAATATTGACGCCATACACATCCTACATTATGTATTATTTATATAAAATCCAGAACGATCTCATAGCTACAGCATTCTTTTTTCGACTGATTACTCTTTGGATGCTTTTCGGGAAACCACGTCTGGATATTAGGTGCAATAGCGGACACAATAATTTATTTGGAGGGGGAGGGGGTTATGATTTGAAGGAAAAAAAAAAATTTAAAAATGGAATTAGAGTATGACAAAAAAACATATACCTATTACTAGGGCCATGTTGTTGTTTTTTTCACGAAAATATTTCCAGACCATCCGTGTGTTAAAACTTTGTAGCATTGTCTGTGTTTAGTGGTTGGCTGATTTTATCAAAGGTCATATTTACTCTCAGCAAACCAATCATGCTCATTCTGTGTGGAAGGAAATGGTCCATAAAAATAGTAAAATGGCTTCTCTTGTAGACGTTCGCCAACTGCAAGGCGACAATCGCTAGCGCGGGCATAACTTATTGCTAGGTAATGGAAAAATTTGCGGTTTCCGTGACCTGTAGGCTAGACTCCACAATCCCCTACACACTCGGGAAAATGCCAACTGCCCATTGGCTGCTGTCTTGTGAGATCTGTCTACCAGAATGCTTGCGGCTCGATACTTCTTTGGTTGAAGGTTTTTCACTGGCTCAGAGCCCTTCAGAAATACTGTGCACTGATCACAGGTACAAGTGTTTGCATTCTAGCATATCGCGAAACGTATCCGGTCTCTACTTATTGCAGTTAAATGAGAAATCAGATTATATCGCTAAGAACACATGCCCTCTTTACACTAATATTGACACTAATGCACTGACATATGGACCTACATTATATACTTGGGCAACGAGGTTTTCTCACACAGTTGCAATTGTAGGTGTTGTAACAGCTCACATAGCATCGCCAAAAATATACTTGCGCAGGGGATGTATCAACTTCATACACCCCCCCCCCTCCTCCTCAATCCCTTGCACCCGCCAATGGTTAAGTAGCCAACATTTTAGTGACAGTCATTCGTGAAGGGCCTACACTCCTTCGTTAATATTGTGCTATGCCTTAGATACTCAACCATGTGTTCGGAGATTTTGTTCGTATCATCCCTCTGGATTATACTTATAGTTTCTCTTATATAAAATAGTGTTTTTTTTGTAGTAGCTCGTCCTTCATGAATGCATTCTAAAATATTTTATGAGTGTGTTAAACGGAGCCCCAAATTAAATACTTTGTTTTCGGTGCTAACTCATGCTTGCGGCATTCACAGATATGATTATTTTGTGGTCGAATTCATTTGCACAATAAACGCAATCGGGGATACTAATTACTTTGTTTTTTCGTCCGTGGAATTCGCTTCGTCGTACGCACATGACGGTCGTTTCTCTCGTCTACTGCTCCGAAACGGTCGAATGCGTTCGCTATTTTTACCAGTTTACGAGCAGGTTAACGATAAGGCAGTTACGAGTGGTTTACGGCGGGTCAAGACCGCCCGTCGCTTCGCAAGGAGCACGCAACGACGATGAAATCGGCGCCAACGACTCGCTGTGTCTCACGAGCTCCCGTCTTTCACTCTCTCTTCACCTGCCGAGGCGAGATGCGTGCGGAACATCGCGCGCGTCCGTCTCGTAGATAACTGCACTGCGTGCTTGTTCACTTGTAACTCAAGCTCTGCGGGATTAATTCCGAATAAAGTGATCTCTAGCTAATAGCCTAACTTGAAAAGGAAAGTTTCAAATAGGTAAATGTGTCGGTCTCACAGCACAGACCGCTACACATCAGATACAATTTTATGTACGTTTCCAAAAAGATTCCTTCGGAAACCAGTTGCCAAGAAATAGTTTGAAACACTACAAGAAAGGTACAGTAAATTTGTACAACACATGGCTGAGGTTATTTTTGAATATATGAAAAACCTTTTTTTTTTCGAGATAATGCGGAGGATTTTTTTTTTACGAAAAATGGCGCATATTTGTATACTTCCATTAATGTTTCATTCAAGCATAATATTTTAAAACCAAGGATAAGATAATTGAATATTCAACAATTTGAATTTATTTTGTTATATCATGCTTGTTATGTAAGCAGTTAATACTGGAAAGCTATTCAGGGAACGGTTTACAAATAACTTTTAACTATTGGTGTTACTGGGACAACACAAAGTATAAATCTCCGGGTAAGAAACGAACCCAGAATTACTGAGAACGCGATTTTGTAGTAAACACTATTTTGATGTAAAGTTACAAACTTATAATTTTCTGTAATTTTACATGATTATTTCTGTTCCATTATACATACATAATTTGTACGTTTTCCACTTAAAAATTTTTATTTGTAGTTTTAATTTGAACTCGATCGCCTTTATGGGAGGCTGCGCGAACTAACCACTCAAAAACGGGAAATTTTTACTCCATAGTGCGTTAATTTTAGTTTTAAATTATGTTTATAGTGTATTACAGTTAATCTGAGCAGTGTCGCAAACTTGCTGGAAAATGCCCGGCGGGTAAGTATACTTACCTGCATGTTTACCCTACAGTGAGTGGTGTCTTACTTTCTTTGCTTTGTAGTCCTGCCTTTGGTTTCTATGTTCTGGGAGACTGCCCACAACCTGTCGACGATTTGCGTCAAGTGAACAATATGTGATGATCTTATTGGTTGTTCAGAAGAAAGCAATGTGTTACGCAACAGTAATACAGTAATCAAATACAGCATGCTGCATTTACAATATCATAGAGCGCATGGACGAATATAATATCGTAATAGATTTTGTACACTGAATTATGGAATAACAGTCATTTATCAGTGATCACTTGCCTAATAAATGCTATGTAGTATCGCTTTTCTCTTATAAATATTCGAATTTTAAATTAAAGAGTTTTTGTTCTTTGTTTATTACACAGTTTGGTTTTTCCCTGTAGTTTTTACGGCTGCATTCTATTTATTAGTGCCTGCCATTTTATTGAATCATGGTGCCTGAAAAAATTGTTAGTTGGAGGATGGCGGCTGTAACGATAATTGCAACAATCTAAGATCCAATATGGCGGTCGTAACGAAACGCGCAACGATGACGACATACACATCTAAGATGGCTGGTGTAAGGAAACATGTAACGTTTCTAGAATCCAATGTGGTGACCGTAACAAAATGAGCAAAGGTGTTTTAAATAATGTTTTATTGTAATTTAATTAATTAAATTTTTTATAATTTTTTTAAGTTTTTCCTGATTTTATAGCATAATAATTACGGATTTTCAAGATGACGGGCGTAACGATAGTTGAAACAGTTATGTCATAATTCAAAATGGCTGACATGACATCCTAATTGTCTGGGTTGTGACCTCGGTGGCTTAGAGCGGCTTGTCGCTAAGGAATTTAAGCCGCTTTTAGGAATTTGCAAGGTGTTGACATTTTTGAGGACTAAAACGGAAGTTTTTTCCTCGAAATAGAGAATTTTTATTTTTAAAATTTTATGAGATTTTTTACGGAATTGAAAAGAAAAAAAACTGGAAAATTTGGTGGTTTTTGACTGATTTTTGGTTCAGTTTTGGCAAATTTTGAAGATCAAGGTCAAAGGTCAAATTTCAAGGAATCTAAGATGGCCGCCGTAACGTCATAATCCAATATGGCGTTCGGTTCCTCGGCTCCTCAGCCTGAAGCCTGGGCTCAGACATACATTTGTACACTACTACTTAGTTGTAAACAATCGATTTGCGTGTAACCTGACAAGAACTTTCTTATTAATCAAGCAAATGTTTTCAAATATGACTGACTATACCTTAACAAAAACTTTAGCTAGGTTAGTTGCGTCGTGTAAGCCAAATATTTTAAATAGTTTACGATTGTTTCGTGATAAAATTGAAATTACACACTGTTAGTCACAGAAAAAAAGATATTTTATATCTTCTATTTTGAGTAAATTGAAAAACCGTTTATTTGGCAGCCAAAATATTATGTTATCATAGATATCCGAAGAAATATTTTTAGTGGTAACAAAATGATTTTGTAATGTCCACGAGATCCACATTTTTCCTTCGCTGATCAATGATTTGGTGAAAATAAAAATATATTCTTTGTCACCACAAAATATTTTGTTGTCTCTATAATTAAAAATAAGTGTATTTTTTGGCGCGACAAAAACTTTTTTTCAGCACATGCATATCACATTTACCGTAAATGAACACATATATGCTTAGCTGAATATCACACGAGGTGAGGTCAAGACGACTATATAGTCGACCCACGCACTTAGACTGAGTGCGCCTTCGCCCTCGTGACCAGCGGGCGAAAACCTTCAGCTCTGAAGTGATAACTTAGGAGGGCGGTAAATGACAAGTGTTTGAAACACTTTTCTAAACTTCAGTAAAACAAAAATGGTTGTCTGTAAAGTTGGTTTACGGACGATAGTTTAACGTGACAACGTCATAACAAAACATTGATGAAATGATTGCATACTTTTATGAATAAAATTGAATCATTTTATTAAATTATCACTATTTTGTATGGATACAAAGAAGGAGTGAAATGAAATCTACAATTTAATTGATAAATTTACTTTTATTTGCACTCATTAATTCGAATATGTTTATTACTTCAACGAAGAGATTATTTTAACTATAACTTTTATACATGTTTGCTATTTAACTTCTTCCAATCTGTGTTATTCTGTTAAAGATAGGACTATGATAGGAAAAGTAGGAAACGAATGGGAGTGTTTCAAGTTTAATGTGCCTCGAAAAAGTCAAATCGATGGTTGTTCCAATTGAGTGGAAGAGAGATATATGCGGCGCAAGCGTACAATGAGCGTAACGGGACACAGCAAACGGGAAAATGTGCGATACGGGACACTTTTTCGTGCGTGCAGCCGGCGTTCATCGATTTATTAGACATTGTCACGTCAAAAAACAGTTGTTGCAGATTTTTAAGTCTGTGCTTATTATAATTTTTGATTCCTATGCTATTTAAACAAAAATGAAAAACACTTACATAAAAATATTTTAAAAAAAATTGAATATAAGTCTTTAAATTAAAACCAAATTGTCGCACTTATCCCTAGCGTCTTGCAAGTTTTTCAAAAAGAGGAACCACAACGAATCATTTCGGAAACTACAAATAATTCGTAAGGGGAGCCGGGATCTCAAAGTCTGCAGAGAGCTTCGAGCCTGTTGCGCTCCTTCTCGGTGCTCATAAATTATGACCCATGACGTAGCCTGGCCGCGAAACATCCCCCATCGCCCCATTGGCCCACGGGATCAAAATGCGCAGACACGGATGGAATTTGAGATATAGCCACACCAATGAATACTTGTTCGGAAGTGAAAACCCTGTTTCAGTTTTTGCTGCTATAAAAAAAAAAAATTTCTTTTGGTGCTAAGGTTTTTATTTTACTGGACTCTACAATGCTGTACATTTTCAATTTATCACACTATTATAAAAATATATATGTGTGTGTGCTACGTGTCTGGGGCTTGAATTACTTTTACACTGAAGACGAGGGCTCGAAGCTTGAATTTATCGATTCAATAGCAAGAAACCTGACATGTGTTTGATGCAATTACATTGGAGTGTTGTTTCCGAGCGAAAACCGGATGAAAAAAAAGGGCGAAGGGGGAATAGAAACAGCTGACACGAACAACCAAAACTACAACTAGAATTAAACTAGAAATAGGAGGTCAGTTATACCAACCGTGAGATTACTAGTTCCTGCTCTCGCTGTCTTGTTTTTCCCGAGAGAGCACGAAAGTGTGGCCGTGTCCAAACTGAAGTACACTTGCCCTTGTGTACTAGAGCAGTGTTGGCCAACTTCATTGTTTTCGAGGGCCAGATATCATTCTGCAAACTAATCTGAGGAGCAGGCACAAATGAATAAATATTAAATTCCTAAGAACAAATTTTTGATGTATTATTCTGCAAAAACCAATAAATACAATACGCAGCATGTTATGAAGAAACGAAAAATGTATTATTTATAGGTTGATAGATATATGTAAATAATATTTTGAACTATACGTTTCTGGACGCGAATCACACGTATTTTTGCACCCACCGCTAGAATTCGCTGCGGGAGCAGACATGTTGACTATCGAATCATACGATTTGCAGAGCGAAATTTTAAACTACATTATGAAACGGCTCCGATAAAAGCGGAAAGGAATTGAAAAAGTAATAAATCCCGGCATTGGGCCTGATTTTCGACAAATAAATTTTTAAAAATACTGTCCATCTTGCTAAAATTAATTAAAACCGTTACTACTATACAGTTTCCCTTTGTTTTTGTGATCTTTTGTTCGCGCCATCCGCCACAGATGGCAGCATCGTGGTTGTTACACATTTCCGTTTCTTGACTTCCGTCGCATTCACGAAATTACTCCCACAAAATGCCGTGTACTGAGAGATCAGCTGTTACACGTCAATAATAAAGAAAAACTTTCTGTTTAAAAATAATTACCATGAAATAGTGTATAGATTACACAAAATATTTATAAATAATATTATTTTATATTTCTGTGAGAATTCTATGGCTACAAAAGAGTGTCTGCTGACATATAGGCAAATAATAATGGCTTGGACAAGGTAGAATACCTAATGATATATAATTGAAATGAAATATTTAGTCCGATAAACAGTTTAATATCATAGAAAATTTTTACATTCCATCACAAACACATGAATTTACGGCAATATACTTAAGTATTTTTGCTTCGTATGTTACATATGTTATATATAAATTAGTTTGTTGAAAGCTTGTAAACCTGTTCAATTATTTATTTGTTTATTGCATTTGCATGATGTATATATATCGCCTGGTCACTTTTTAACAGTCATTAATGGAAACTTATGAAAGTTGTAATTGTACAGCGTGAGTAAGAAGAGGACATTATTTAAGTGTTTGTTAAAATTATGAAATACTCTTAATGTATTTTTTTCCGCGTGTTGGTTTCTACTGTCTGACCTCGAGACCCTACTCCAACAGGGCGAAGGTAGTTGGTAGTTACATGTCAGGTGTCGAACTGTGTCCCACGGAAATCTACTGAACTGCGGGAGACTGCAGATTACCAGGCACAATCTCACTGTGTTTGCAGTGCCTGCTGGGAGTTTTCAGTTTCCTTATGCTTAAAGCCTGTATCACACGGTGGAAGGTTTCGTAAGGGCTCCACTAGAAGCTTCCAACAAAACTGCTATAGCCAAGCCTACTGGACAGCAGGCATGGAGGTTTCTATGGAATAACCTATCACACAC